>NC_089203.1:30975004-30985004 GCF_963930695.1 Labrus bergylta | reverse complement strand
AGGCTGGTTGAGTCTGTTGGTGCTGTGATTGACCTGTAGCACTTTCCTGAGGTCAGGGGGTCAAACAGGTAGTAGTCAGGGTAAGATCAAGCCCCCAGGAAGTGAGCCAAACCATTAAAGCCAATTTCACATGGTGGCCAAACCTGGTATTGCAGGGTCATTGGGCCCAAAAATACTTTTTCCCACAAGCTTAAATTGGGATAGAGACGTTAATAAATCAGCAGATTTTTTAAATCATTAGGTTCTAAAAGTAGTAAAATTAAATGAAAGCTGAATTCAGAAACTTAATGAAAGCAGATCAGATCCATGGGGCTGTGACTCCAAGTGAGCATGCTCTATACCGCCAGTAACGCCGCAGATCCGGGTACTTTTACATTCATTTTTTTGCTTCATGCAACTGAGCATCTTTCATGGGTATGAATGGGTATGAACGAAGCTCCGCCTCCAATGCTGTATCTTTTTCTATAATACATCCACAGGTGACGTGTGTCCTTGAGGATGCAGGATGTCGTGCGTATAGGCAAAGTGAGGTGTAGATGTCATCCAGGGCAGGCAGATGTGTGTTTGTGATCTCTGCAGGGCCTTCCTGTCAGCCACAGAGCTGCTGCTGTACCACACCAGGACCCCGTGCGTCACTATGCGCTCATATTCAGCAGCAAACTGTTGTGTAAGATTGACCTTCCTGAGTGTTCTCAGAAAGTAGAGCCGCAACAGATTTGTGCAGATGTGTCAGTCTCACAAGCTGGACTACCATATCCTCTGCTGCCCCCTGGTGGAACAATGTGTTTAAGCATCCTTTTTCTGTAATGCTTCACCTGTTTTCAGTGTTGTGTGATGTTCAGCAGCAGCAGTGTTTAGCTGGTCCTTCTGAAACTCAGTCCACCATCATTCTGAGCAGTGCCAGGTGAAGCTCTTTATGTTCCCCCCTCACCATACTCATCAACACATGAACATACAGCGATAAACACTACTGTCTACTGTCAGATTGTGTAGGCACTTTGCATTTGGAAGCACTCAGCATTTCAGGGAACTTAGACGCAGGGAGGGTGAAGTGCGTTTGTTTTCCCAGCGTAGAAATACTTTTTTAATCCCGGGGGGAAATTCGTTTGCTACAGTCGCTCTAAAACACAAAATATCAGAAGGAAGTATAGAAATAAGTTTACAATATATAATACAATAAAAATAATAGAATAAGGAATGAGTACCAAGTGAAAGTAGGAATACAAGTAAAAATGAGCTATGTAAAAAGAGCAGGGAATGAAAGATATAAACATGATTTACAAATATAGATATACACTGCTGCTTTAAACAGTGTCACTGTTGCACGGTTTATGTGCAGTGCTCAATATGGACATGTTGTTGACCGGTTTTGGGCAGTCTGCAGAGTTACAGTGAAACACAATACACAAAACAAGTGGCCTGTTATTGTGGTTAAATAAGTCCAGGAAACATTAGCAGACTCAGTGTATGACTCTCAAAGGGAGGAGTTATAAAGTCTGATGGCCACAAGCAGGAATGACCTTCTGTGGCGTTCTGTGGTGCATCGTGTAGGGATGAGTCTTGCACTGAAGGTGCTCCTGTGTTTTGTCAGCACGTCATGGAGTGGGTGTGAGACATTCTCCAAGATGCAACGCAACTTTGACAGCATCCTCCTCTCTGACACCGCCGTCAGAGAGTCCAGCTCCGCCCCCAAAACGTCGCTAGCCCTGTAAATGGGTTTATTGAGTCTGTTGGAGTCCGCTACCCTCAGCCTGCTGCTCCAGCACACAACAGCAAAAATGATAGTGCTGGTTTAATAAAACATCCTCAGCATCGTCCAGCAGGTGTTAAAGGACCTCAGCCTCCTCAGGGAGTAGAGTCAGCTCAGGCCCTTCTTGTAGACGGCCTCTGTGTTCTTAGACCAGTCCAGTTTATTGTCCATGTACACCCCCAAGTACTTGTAGTCCTCCACAATGTCCACACTGACGCCTTGAATGGAAACAGGGGTCACTGGTGCATTTTTCCTCCTTAGATCCACAACCAGGACCAGGTCCAGGGCCTTCAGCCGCTCTGCCCCCCACCTCTGGAGCTCCCTCCCACCACAAATCCGTAATATCGACTCTCTCTCCATTTTCAAATCTCATCTCAAAACACATCTTTTTAAACTGGCATATTCAGTCTGATCATTCTCCACCCGTTCTCATAACTCCTTTACATCCTGTACATTTGTGTTTTTAATGTTAATTTTATTGTTGTGTTGTTACTTTGTTGTTTTTATCTCTGCTCTTTAAGGTGACCTTGAGAGTTTTGAAAGACGCCTTTAAATAAAATGTATTATTATTATTATTACTAACCAGTTCCTTGGTCTTTGTCACGTTGAGCAGGAGTTGGTTCTGCTCACACCATATGAAAAAGTCACCCACCACAGCCCTGTACTCAGCCTCCTCACCCTCGCTGATACATCCAACTACAGCCGAGTCGCCAGAGAACTTCTGAAGGTGGCAGGACTCTGTGTTGTAGTTGAAGTCTGTGGTCTAAAGAAGAAGAAGGGGGACAGAACCGTCCCCTGTGGGACCCCAGTGTTGGTGACCACTCTGTCTGACTCACAGTGTGTAAGGCGTACATACTGTGGTCTGCCAGTCAGGTAGTCCACAATCCAGGACACGAGGGGAGCATCCACCTGCATTGTTGTCATCTTCTCACCCAGTAGAGCCGGACGGATGGTGTCAAAAGCACTGGAGAAGCACTCTCACCTGTCTGTCCAGGTGAGAGTAGAAGCGGTTTCTAATAGGTGATGACATCCTCCACTCCCAGTCGGGGCTGGTAAGTGAACTGGAGGGGATGGTAGTGGGACCTGACTGTCGGCCGGAGCTGATCCAGGACGAGTCTCTCCAGAGTCTTCATGATGTGGGACGTAGTCCTTGGCGTCACTGGGGCGCAGCATCTTCGGTACAAGAACCATGCAGGACGTCTTCCACAGCACAGGGACGCTTTGAAGACTCAGGCTTATATTGAGTGCTTAGCTACCGGACGTTACATTATTTGACCACTAGGTGGTATAGTGTGGGAACACCACTCTTATAAAAACCACCTCAACTGGCTCCTTTGGATGTGAAGGAGCAGTGGCTCTACTACGAGCTCCCCCCAGATTTCTGAGCTCCTCCCCCTCTCTCTAAGGCTGAGTCCAGGAACCATCCAGAGGAGAGTGGCTGGAGGTTCGGCCGCAGTGCTTTATTTTATTTTAAATTTGATTTTTTAAGATTAAAGATTCCTTTATATCTTATGTTGTGTCCCCCTTTCTCAGTACACAATTCAATAATCATGTTATTTCCATTAATCAGCCCTGCATGTTATCTACTTCTGTTAACCATGAATCATTTTAAACAAAAGTTACGTTCCCCACATTGCTAGAGGACGAGGGGAACAACAATTAATATTAAACCCGGACTGAAAAGTGGAGTCCAGAAATGAAACCAACAAAGTTTAAAGTCAGAACGTTCAACATGTTCCACTTAAATAAATCATAAAGTCTGTCCTGTGTAAATGTGTCTCTGAGTCCTGACTGTCTACAATGAGGGAGAAGCTCGAGTCCCGCTGGCTGTGTTGTTGTCAGAGCCGTGTTTACATGGACGGGACGGCCGGCTCCTCCCCTTGTGTATAAAAGCTGTTTTAGTCAAGAACTAGAGAGAAGAAGAAGAACATACTCACTGATTATTTGGATGTTAGTAAGAGTTTTTAGATCACGCTCATTCTGTGTCTGTTTACATGAAATGTGAAGCTACGAGCTAACTAAAGAGCGCTAACATTAGCATGCTAACACAACAATGTGAAGCTACCAGCTAACTACAGAGCGCTAACATTAGCATGCTAACACAACAATGTGAAGCTACGCGCTAACTACAGAGCGCTAACATTAGCATGCTAGCACAACAATGTGAAGCTACGCGCTAACTACAGAGCGCTAACATTAGCATGCTAGCACAACAATGTGAAGCTACGCGCTAACTACAGAGCGCTAACATTAGCATGCTAACACAACAATGTGAAGCTACGCGCTAACTACAGAGCGCTAACATTAGCATGCTAACACAACAATGTGAAGCTACGAGCTAACTACAGAGCGCTAACATTAGCATGCTAACACAACAATGTAAAGCTACGAGCTAACTACAGAGCGCTAACATTAGCATGCTAACACAACAATGTGAAGCTACGAGCTAACTACAGAGCGCTAACATTAGCATGCTAACACAACAATGTGAAGCTACGAGCTAACTACAGAGCGCTAACATTAGCATGCTAACACAACAATGTGTAGCTACGCGCTGACTAAAGAGAGCTAACATTAGCATGCTAACACAACAATGCAGGACACAGGTAGTGTGAAGCTACAAGCTAACTAAAGTGCGCTAACATTAGCATACTAACACAACAATGTGAAGCTACGCGCTGACTAAAGAGAGCTAACAATAGCATGCTAACACAACAATGTGAAGCTACGCGCTGACTAAAGAGAGCTAACATTAGCATGCTAACACAACAATGTGAAGCTACGAGCTAACTACAGAGCGCTAACATTAGCATGCTAACACAACAATGCAGGACACAGGTAGTGTGAAGCTACAAGCTAACTGAAGAGCGCTAACATTAGCATGCTAACACAACAATTTGAAGCTACGCGCTGACTAAAGAGCGCTAACATTAGCATGCTAACACAACAATGTGAAGCTACGAGCTAACTACAGAGCGCTAACATTAGCATGCTAACACAACAATGTGAAGCTACGAGCTAACTAAAGAGCGCTAACATTAGCATGCTAACACAACAATGTGAAGCTACGAGCTAACTACAGAGCGCTAACATTAGCATGCTAACACAACAATGTGAAGCTACGTGCTGACTAAAGAGATCTAACATTAGCATGCTAACACAACAATGCAGGACACAGGTAGTGTGAAGCTACAAGCTAACTAAAGAGCGCTAACATTAGCATGCTAACACAACAATGTGAAGCTACGTGCTGACTAAAGAGATCTAACATTAGCATGCTAACACAACAATGCAGGACACAGGTAGTGTGAAGCTACAAGCTAACTAAAGAGCGCTAACATTAGCATGCTAACACAACAATGTGAAGCTACGAGCTAACTACAGAGCGCTAACATTAGCATGCAAACATAACAATGTGAAGCTACGAGCTAACTAAAGAGCGCTAACATTAGCATGCTAACACAACAATGTGAAGCTACGCGCTGACTAAAGAGCGCTAACATTAGCATGCTAACACAACAATGCAGGACACAGGTAGTGTGAAGCTACAAGCTAACTAAAGAGCGCTAACATTAGCATGCTAACACAACAATGTGAAGCTACGAGCTAACTAAAGAGCGCTAACATTAGCATGCTAACACAACAATGCAGCTCGAGACAAGGACAGTTTTGTCCACCGCTTGCGCTAAACTCATAGACTGTAAATATTACTGGACGAACCCTGACCCGTCTGTGACATGGGCAGAAAATGAGTCCAATCGACGGCCGCATCCATTTTGGATTTGCAGTCTCAACCTAACTTTGGATCAACCTAACCACAGCAGTAAGGCGGGACCGGTGGGACTTAACTCCGCCCATTCAGCTCGACGTTAGCAGTCCACTTGACAGCATCGCTAACAGCTAGGCTGCTATCATCAACTATTCCTGCTCGTCCTGAGAAAACTCTACAAACAGTAAGTTAACATTTAACTTTTCTACAACACAGTTAAAACTAATTATATTCAACACAAATATTTAATTAAAGTCTTAAAACTACACTTTGTTAAATATACAACTATGGTTATTAGTTATTTGTCAGAGCAGTTAGACTTTGTCAGTGTTAGCAGAGAAATACATTAACAAAGTTTTATCCATAAACTGTAAATAAATATGAGACATCCAGAAGAAATCAATATTACAAAGCATACAGTTCATGTTACTGTTCTGACAAAAAGAGGAATGTCTGTGTTTTATATTTACTGATGTCAACAGCGATGAGGTGAACATGACAACTGAAAAATAATTATTTAGTATTTATTATAAGACATTTGTTTTCTATTGAACCTGTGAAGTCATGGAGTCTGTGGACAGTGTCAGCTTCACAACAAAAACTTTAAGTATTAGAAAAAATAGTATTTAAGACTGGCATCTATTATGATGAGCTGCAGCTACCTTGTTCAATATTATTCCTGCAGATGTGGCTCATAACAAAAAAACAGCCTGAGCTGTCACATGTAGTTAACTGTACATTGTGTCTTGTCTGAGGCATTAATTGAACACCTTTGTATTTCTCCTATAGACACAGTGTGGATTATTGGTGACTGGTCCATCGAGGTGCCCAGAGAGCTGCAGAGACAGAGGAAGAAACCTGAGCCTCAACAACATCTGTATTTGTTGGTTCTTCTGGGGTGGACTTCAGTTGCTTCTCTTCAACAGCTCGCTGTGAGGGAGGTCTCCCCCGGATGGCCTGAGTGATGTCACCCACAGGCTGAGAGCTGAGGCGGGTTTTAAACCTCCTGACAAACCGTTACACCGCGCCCACCTGTCAATCAGGTCAGCTACACGCCTTATTGTGAATAACTCTTATCCTTCATCAAATCAAAACTGATGAGTCATCAAAACATTCACCCCCCGTACAGTGTGTGTCCATCCAGACATGAGCTAATCACACCTATTTGTTTGTTTTGTACCAAGCTGTAAACATGTTCATCTCTGCTGTAAAAACAGACTTTTTTTAATGTTGTTTTTCAGATTAAATAAATATTTCTATATAAATGCACTCCTTTGTCTCTACTTATGAGTATACATTTCAGATTTGAAATGACAAGACTAAAATGTGCATTAATGCTCAACTCAATAGCTTAGGGAAGGAAGTCTACTTTTACACAACTTCTTATTCTTTTGATAAATACTAATGCAGTTCATTTCTGAAAGTGGGATGGAACAGAGTCATTGCAAAAATATGACCTTAAACACAGCCGCATTCTTAAATCAAGATACATGGAGAGTAAATAAGATCAATAACTTGTGAATAAAAACAGTTAAAAATGATTTAGAAATGTAGTCTTCCCAGATCAATATCACATAATATCAACTTCTCCCATCTAAACTGGACAAAGGGTTTTAAAATGGGAAGAAAATGGTTTGATTGCAAGTTGTTTGGAGGAGATCTAGTTTTATTTGAACAGCATGAATACAGTCTTCCAAGGTGCAAACCCTCCTCCTCCTCCTGAAGCCTGTGGAGCTCCTTCATGTACTGCTGTCTTATCTGCTGGCCATCTTCTCTCAGCAGAACTTTGACTGTTGAAAAGTCATTCTGAAGAAGTTCGAGCATGTGACATGGATCCAGGAGAACATGGACTTTTAGTGAGAGGTCTTCAGGATGGCAAAGAAAGAGAGAAAATATCAGTTATTCATTAAATCATTTTTTTTGTTCTCATCTATTTTTCTGTATTCATCTGTGTGTAAGAGCACATTTATAAATTCAACAGTGTACTACCCAGACAACAAAGGTCCAGTATTCAGGTAATCAACATCTATTCAAAGTTAAGAAGATAAACATTATTGTAATCATGCTGTTTTCAGCTCTCTCACTCACACAATGATATTCCACATCAAATGGTCTCAGATTTTGTGAGGAAATATTAAGCAGTTTATTGAGGATAGTACTTCATCTTAACATGAAACAAATATAATCTGAATTATTTAAATCATTAACAGGTCCCAACTCTCTGTGCTTTAGTACAGAACATACAGTAACTCATTTATTATTAACATGAGCTCAGTACATGGCTGTATTCTTCAAACTATTTCTTATACTTTATATCTATGTGCTTTAAATCTTATTTTCATTCCACATGTTATTTATATTTTATATTTCTACTGCTATATTCTGTGTATGAGTTCAGTGAAAATTAATATGGTTATTAATATAGTTCTTAATGGTTACAGATGCTCTTACAAAGTGAAGTTTTTTTTTATTTGTTAATAGTTTGCTCAAATCTTAAGACACTACATCAACCATGTAACTTTAATGTCATCCTCTATAACCTACACAGCACATTAGGTTCAGTTCAGTTTATGTTACTGACGGATAATTACTACACAAAGTTTGTTTTTTAATGTCCACATTTAGGTGGAGTATAACATTCATCATAACGTCAGATAACCATATTTACAGTCTGTGGTTAACCACCGAGATGAACCTTTAGCCTCTAACATCACACAAACTCATTATTTTCAACAACAACATCTTAACAAACATTTCTAAATAATGTAAATAATGAGCTACACAGAGTACAGTTAGCCGACTGGTTTACAAACTAACGCTAAACAAGCTAAAGGTCTGTAAATATAAATACAGACACACAAGTATACAGTAAATATAACACTACTATATCACTTACCGAAAAAAAGGGCGACATCTACTGGATCAAAAAGTTGCACATTCTTCCTTTAACAAAATACATTTATAGTTTAAACAAGGAAAAAAAATCTAACAGAATGAGTTTGTAAGTCGTAAAATAAACACACACTCAGGTGAGTAACCTGTACTGAACCTTTGTATTTTTCTGGTGTACCAACAAGGGTTTTAGTTTTTAGTTTATTTTAATCAATGATGTAGAGAAACAAATGAAAACTTTGCTTTGTTTACAAGAAAAATCTAATTTTGAGTTTCAACGAGAAAAAAAGTAACAATTCTGAGATTAAAAAGGCATAATTATTTCATAAAAAGTCATAATTATGAGATTTGACTCAATGTGAGCAGTTTTAATGCAAAGCAAAGTTTTCTTCTTTTTTTTTCTCCTGTCCTTAACGGGCTTCCATACCGACGGACGGATCAACACCGTCCTTGTTGTTTTTTGCTTCAGGATGAGGAGTTTCAGAAAATCCCCTCCATGAAATAGAGTTTGTCTCGGGTCAGTTCATGAGGTCGGACATTTTTTTGAACTAAACTCCACCAGTGTAACGTCAGATGACGTCACAGAGACAGCTGCAGATTTTTTACTTTCGCTTTTGACGCCTCTATTTTGAAGAAGTGCGCAGTTTTCTCTGCGTCATAAACACTTTGGAGAAGCAGAAAGTGAGCTGTGAGTGAAGAAGAGTTCGGTCGTTTTGAAAGTTTACATTTGTTTTGAACTTTAGTCACCATGGGCCAACAAGTCTGATAGAAGCCTATCAGCGTGTCGACGGTCAAACAGCATGGAGCCGAACATCCGGTGAGATCCTTTACAATAATCATGACATTATTTATTTAGGCCTATCACATTTAAAAACACATGTTTTCAAGTGTTTTGAAGACAAAGGCAGGAAGTCAGGAATATGACAGAGCAGCAACAGTCAGACAAAACAGAGAAGAGAACAAATAAAGAGAATTAAAGGATCATTTTAGAATAGAGATACATGAGAAAGAGATAAAAGCGGGACATGAGTTCAGGTTGTTTTAGATTCTCACTTGAAATTTGACAAACTTGATAAGTCGTGCAAAACTGTCTGAACAAAGTTGAACTTTTCTCATTAAATAAGACGACATAAATAAAGGTCTAAAAGCAGAACAGCAGATTATGTATGTCATCAGTCAATCTTTATTTGTAGAGCACCAATTCACAACAAGTGTTATCTGGAGACTGTTTACTAAAGAGCATAGGGATAATATGCAGGAAGGATTTCTTCTTTGTATTCCTCTCCTTCCTGTTGTCCACACTTCCTCCCCGCTGAGGTGGAGGTCGGAGCAGGTAGTGTATGAAGGAGGACGAAGGTAGTTTAGGGGACGACACGGCCCGATGGTGGAGGCTGGGCGTCAGGGACGTCGGGTGGTGGTAGAGCCGGATCACCTTGTTGTAGGTTGGGGGAGCTCTGTCTACTCGAGAGCCTGGCTTCTGCTGCCGGGACAAGGCCTCCTGTTTTGGGCGAGGCCAGCCACACACCCGTTCATTAAACAGGCACTGGAAATACCGGATCAGAAAGAATTCAGATGGCACCATCGCCTCC
>NC_089203.1:30767504-30970004 GCF_963930695.1 Labrus bergylta | reverse complement strand
GTTCCAGGTTCTCCGGCAGGACATCATCAACTTTGTGGAGGAGGAGCTCAATAAGTTTCAGGAGGATCTGCGTCACCCAGAAATGTTTGAGAGTCCGAGGGGTGTCGAGGATGAAGGGATCAACAGAGAGGCATTTCGAGAGATCACAGTGGACTTCCTGAGGAGAATGAATGAGGATGTGCTGGCCGACCTGCTGCAGAGGAGTAAGAGGATTTCTGAAAAGATTTTACATGCTGGATTAATGATGTTTAGAGGTATAGGGAGAAGTGTTTCCTGCAGGAAATTCACCAGGAGGATTTCAATCAATTTGTTTTTTGTTTCTGAAACTGTAGTTAAGGCTGAGGGTGCATGTTGGTAAGGCGTCCGCCTCGACTGTAAAGTGCCGCGGGAAACGCTGGTATGAAACGTGTCACATGCCATTTTCAGATTGGGTTTCCACCAAAGAGCCGTAACTTAGCTCAACTGTCATCCCGTCTTTGTGTGTTCATATTGATTCTGTGACGGCGTGATATTGGTGGCCCAGTCTTTGAACTGTGATTTCACATTCACACCACTGTTAGTACCTGTGAAGACGGTACAGAGGGGGGGTCACTTCCGCAACATTCAGATTGAAGGTGAAGTGTCACAAGGACGTAAACATCGGTCTTGAAATGGCGATCTGAACAGGGTTGATGTTCGCTTTCTTCTGAAGAGTCTAACTGTCATATTCTTTATGAATAACTTATTGGTCTTATTTGTTGTTTCTTCATTCAGGTAGCCCTTCTTCAGTTTGCAAACAGAAACTCAAATCTAACCTGAAGGAGAAGTTCCAGTGTGTGTTTGAGGGGATTGCTAAAGCAGGAAACCCAACCCTTCTGAAGCAGATCTACACAGAGCTCTACATCACAGAGGGAGGGACTGGAGAGGTCAATGATGAACACGAGGTCAGACAGATTGAAACAGCATCCAGGAAACCAGACAGACCAGAAAAAACCATCAGACAAGAAGACATCTTTAAAGCCTCACCTGGAAGAGGTGAACCAATCAGAAGAGTGATGACAAAGGGAGTGGCTGGCATCGGGAAAACAGTCTTAACACAGAAGTTCACTCTGGACTGGGCTGAAGACAAAGCCAACCAGGACATACAGTTCACATTTCCATTCACTTTCAGAGAGCTGAATGTGCTGAAAGAGAAAAAGTTCAGCTTGGTGGAACTTGTTCATCATTTCTTTCCTGAAACCAAAGAAGCAGGAATCTGCAGGTTTGAAGAGTTCCAGGTTGTGTTCATCTTTGACGGTCTGGATGAGTGTCGACTTCCTCTGGACTTCCACAACACAAAAATCCTGACTGACGTTACCAAGTCCACCTCAGTGGATGTGCTGCTGACAAACGTCATCAGGGGGAACCTGCTTCCCTCTGCTCGCCTCTGGATAACCACACGACCTGCAGCAGCCAATCAGATCCCTTCAGGGTGTGTTGACATGGTGTCAGAGGTCAGAGGGTTCACTGACACACAGAAGGATGAGTACTTCAGGAAGAGATTCAGAGATGAGGATCAGGCCAACAGAATCATCTCCCACATCAAGACATCCCGAAGCCTCCACATCATGTGCCACATCCCAGTCTTCTGCTGGATCACTGCTACAGTTCTGGAGGATGTGCTGAAGACCAGAGAGGGAGGAGAGCTGCCCAAGACCCTGACTGAGATGTACATCCACTTCCTGGTGGTTCAGTCCAAACTGAAGAACATCAAGTATGATGGAGGAGCTGAGACAGATCCACACTGGAGTCCAGAGAGCAGGAAGATGATTGAGTCTCTGGGAAAACTGGCTTTTGAGCAGCTGCAGAAAGGAAACCTGATCTTCTATGACTCAGACCTGACAGAGTGTGGCATCGATATCAGAGCAGCCTCAGTGTACTCAGGAGTGTTCACACAGATCTTTAAAGAGGAGAGAGGACTGTACCAGGACAAGGTGTTCTGCTTCATCCATCTGAGTGTTCAGGAGTTTCTGGCTGCTCTTCATGTCCATCTGACCTTCATCAACTCTGGAGTCAATCTGATGTCAGAAGAGTTTTTGACCTCCCAGGAGTGTGACACAGGAAATGGAGAAACTTCAATGACACACTTCTACCAGAGTGCTGTTGACAAGTCCTTACAGAGTCCGAATGGACACCTGGACTTGTTCCTCCGCTTCCTCCTGGGCCTTTCAATGTCAACCAGTCAGACTCTCTTGCGAGGCCTTCTGACATCGACAGGAGGTTCACAGACCAATCAGGAAACAGTCGAGTACATCAAGAGGAAAATCAGTAAGAATCTGTCTGCAGAGAAAAGCATCAATCTGTTCCACTGTCTGAATGAACTGAATGATCGTTCTCTAGTGGAGGAGATCCAACAGTCCCTGAGATCAGGGCGTCTCTCCCCAGATAAACTGTCTCCTGCTGAGTGGTCAGCTCTGGTCTTCATCTTACTGTCATCACAAACCAATCTGACCGTGTTTGACCTGAAGAAATACTCTGCTTCAGAGGAGGCTCTTCTGAGGCTGCTGCCTGTGATCAAAGTCTCCCAGAAAGTTCTGTAAGTTTATTCATCTATAAATGATCTACTATTTTCAACAGAAAACAAACTAGTCTACCACTTGTGAAAAAACTCTCTCAGCATTAACGCGTTAATCCCGATGCGATCACGGTCAGAATTGAAAGCATCAATTTAAGTAAATCACATTTAACCTCAAGTTATTTTGTCCCTTCAGGCTCTCCGTAGATAGTGGTCCTCAGTGTCTCCCTGTAGTCTCAGTGATGTAAAAGAAGGACACTGCTGCATCTTTGAATGTTTCATTTCACTTTAACAAACTCTCAGACAGCTCAGCTGACGAGTCCAAAGTAATATCCACCTTATGACATCACACACTGACCTTATGACATCACACAGCCTGCCCGATTTATCGGTCAGTCGATAATATCGGCCAATATTAGCATGTCCAGTGACTATCAGTATCGGCTAATTTTATCTCCGATATGCACCGATATTACTCGATTTCTTCACCATTCAAATAGCATTTCATTTGAGTTTCATTGTATTACACTAGCAGTTCTCTGTCACCAGCAGAGGGCACTATCCAGTGTCGAGCGGTGATGCTCAGTTACTTTCCACCTGAGTGACCTTCTTGTCTTCATTATAAATCTTTTTAAAGTGTTTGATAACTGAGGGATCAACACATTAAATGTGTGTATCTATATCTACAGATCGAACAGATCTGAGAAAGATATCAGCTGATATATCCGTATCTGATTTTTTCTCTTCCTAATATCGGGCTCTAATTAGTATAAGTGACTGACTTTAAAATGCTCGACCATTGAACCTCTAGCTGGTGTGAACATTCAAACACACGGATCCAAGAGCCGTGGATTCATTTCTTGAGTACAAGCAAAAAGTGGATGTATGGATTTCATGTAGACTTAAAGAAAGATAAATAAAGCAGAGTACATTACCTAAGCATCCAGGAAGGCAACAGGGAATCTAAGCTTCACAGGATCAGGCTAAATCAGAACTTACAGCCATGAACAAACTGAATTTGCAGAGCAGTGGAAACATGGTTGCAGAGTGACAGCGGGTGACATGCCCACATGTAAGGATCACCTGTTTCTTATATTTGGTCATGACACTGAGTGACTCCACCTACTTCTCGCTCAGGGAAGCTGCAGGCTTGAGATTTATAACATATATATTTATAACTTGTTTTCATACTGTTTTTTCCCCCAGGCTGAGTAGCTGTAACCTGACAGAGAGAAGCTGTGAAGCTCTGTCCTCAGTCCTCAGCTCCAAGTCCTGCAGTCTGAGAGAGCTGGACCTGAACAACAACAACCTGCAGGATTCGGGAGTGCAGCTGCTTTCTGATGGACTGGAAAGCTCACATGGCAGACTGGAAACTCTTAGGTCGGGTTCTAGCTGTTTGAAAATGCTCAATCTGACATCTTTTTATGATTTCACATTGTATTAATTAGAATCTACCTGTGGATGTCTCCCTTCAGGCTGAGTCACTGTGGTCTGTCAAAGAAGAGCTGTGGAGCTCTGTCCTCAATCCTCCGCACACAGTCCTGCAGTCTGAGAGAGCTGGACCTGAGCAACAACAACCTGCAGGATTCAGGAGTGCAGCTGTTGTCTACAACACTACAGAGTCCACACTGCAGACTGGAAACTCTCAGGTCAACATTCATGGTCCCATTTCATTGATGGCACTTGCAGTAGTTATAGAGTCAGGATAATCTTTTCTATGGATGACCTCGCACATGTGATGTTTTTGTGTCTGCAGACTGTCAGGCTGTCTGATCACAGAGAAAGGCTGCAGATCTCTGGCCTCAGCTCTGACCTCAAACCCCTCCCATCTGAAGGAGCTGGACCTGAGCTACAATCATCCTGGAATCACAGGATTAACGCTGTTGACCGGTCTACAGGATTCACAATCAAAGCTGGACACTCTCAGGTATGATGAGATCTTTGTCTGTCTGGGTCACACACGAGCGTAAAACACTGAACTATGAGCGTTTAGTTTTAGAAGTTATGAGTAAAAATATAAACAAACATTATTATGATTATTAGAAAGGTACAGTTCATGCATGAGCACAAACACGGGCTAGTTGAATATATTTTATATGAGTGAGGTAATGTCCATGTTCTGTGGTCACAGAGGATGTGTTAATCTGCCCCCCCCCCCCTCTTTTTCAGGTTGGAGCCTGCTGGAGTCCAGTGGTTGACACCAGGTTTGATGAAGTGTGAGTGTTTTTTTTTAATATTTGTCACATATTCACAGCGTATTTCAAATGAGTCACTACAGCTGTTTGAATATTAAATGATTGTTAATAAACTTCCTGATTACATCACACTTACACTATAATCATTGACACTGGAGCCATAGCTTGGTATTATCTGCTGTGTTGTTGTTGTTCTGTCTCAACCCATCTCTCATCTATCCCACTTTCTCGGTTCATCCGGTCACGTCAGCTGCTTGTTCACCAATGAGCTCAGTTCGGCTCGACGTTTCTGCCGGTTGAGAAGAACGTGTTTCCTTACAACGCTGCAGAGCGCTCGCTCTTGGTGGATTGATGTTTGTACGGTCTAAAACCGGGGCCCGTTTCAAAAATGAGACACACCTCCAACCCCGATCCACTCACATTCAGGAGGAGTTATCAATCAGAACTCACCTCAAATAATACGAGACAACTGAAATCCACCTCTGTGGCAGGTTTTCTATTAAAAGTTGTGAACGCTCTGCCCTGATTTGTGAGCACAGAAAGCGTGAGCTGTGGTCGTGCGTCGTAACGATTCAGTCATACGGTATACGCCGGCCTTTACGCCTCTATCTCGGGTTTGAGTGACCTCCCTTTCTGGAGTCGGAAACGCAGAGCTTCCTTCACGTCAGGGGGAACAGACTCTGGGTCTACACTAATCCTGCTTTCTAACACCGACTGTCGCTCTTTTGAAATGTGTCTTGAAATTGCTTCTGTTATGGTTTGTGGCTACGTTAATGAAAATCCATTGATTGAGTCCGTCAGTAATCATCGATGATCATTTCATAACGCCATCTTTATCGTGTCTCGTTCTCTTCTTCAGATTCCTGTGAACTCACAATCGACACCAACACGGTAAACCACAGAATCCAACTGTCTGACAACAACAGGAAGGGGACACTTGTGGAGGGCTCTGTGTTATATCCTGATCATCCAGACAGATTTGACCCCACTGCGCTGCTGTGTAGAGAAGGTCTGACTGGGCGCTGTTACTGGGAGATTGAGTGGACAGGAGGAGTGTTTATATCAGTGAGTTACAGAGGAATCAGCAGGAAAGAAAACAATGAGTCTGGAAGAAACGATCAGTCCTGGAGTCTGAGCTGCCGTGATAATGAAGATGAAGTTGAATACTCTGTCCTTCACAATAACGTAGAGACGCCTATTACCCGCTCCTCCTCCCAGCTCTATTTCTCCTCACCCCCCTCAACCACGCACAGAGCAGCGGTGTATTTGGACCACACTGCTGGCTCTCTGTCCTTCTACAGCGTCTCCTCCGACACATTGATCCACCTCCACACCTTCAACACCACCTTCACTGAACCTCTCTATACTTGGTTTGGGTTTGGGTTCTGGCTCGGATATGAAGGTTCCTGTGTCTCTGTGTCGTCTGTAGAGGGAGAGTCTCCTTCTGTTCACTGCTGATCAGTATCACCCCATTCAAGGCTCTCCATAACCTCCGTCACCTCTGTACCTCTCTGATCTCCTTCATACCGACACACTGACCCTACTCTCCGGTCTTCCTCCTCCACGCCGCTCTCTGTTCCTCCTGCCCGCTTAACCTCCATCATGGACCCGCCGTCTCTGGAACTTTCTACCACCAACCCCCCATGACACAGACTTTATCTCGACTTTAGAATCCTGTCTCCAAACTCACCGATTTAGAATTCCCCCCGCAGGACTACCCATCGTTCCTGGGGGACATGGCCTTCTCCATTGCTGCTCCCACCCTCTGGAATTAACTCCCAAAAACCAGAGACCCCCTCCCTCACTCTCCACCTTCAAGAAATCCCTAAAAAAAAAAGAAACAACTCTCCTCTTCACCGCCATGTGATTGCTCTTAGTACATTCTTCTAGTTTTTACGCATGAATTGCAAGATGTTCCCCTATGTTTCCAAGGTATAGAAGACAGCAACGAACCAGGTTTGGGTCGGAGTTCTTGTAAGTTGGTTATAAATGTTAGTATAAAACAGCAGCCTCTCCCTGAGAGGGTGTATTTGATCTGTGGTAATAGAGCTTATAGCTGCATGCCATACAAAAATTTAAAAGGGACCTGTTATTTGGCCTACTTAGTTCCTATGATTAGAGAAGTAGAATCTAAAGAAATTGCTGCCCTGCATCCACCAATGGATAGACAGAAAAGATAAATATTTGGGTTTCAGGAAGCAGCAAGCATCCTTTTGCCATCATATGGTGTTTATGTGTCTCAGCAGGAAATTAAAGCATTATCTAAAGTATTGGAGAATCATCTTAACGCCTCTAGTAGAGCTATGTTAGCTGAACACAAAGAGCTTCAGGAGGTTAAAAACGTGGTAATGCAGAACAGAATGGCTCTTGATCTCCTCCTAGCTGCAAAAAGGGGAACCTGCAAAGTTATTGGTACTGAATGTTGTTCCTATATTTCTGATGCTACTACTGATGTTATGAATATGGTACACGACACTGCACAAGGGATAAGAGAACTGCATGAAAACCATGGGTTCAATTTGGGGATTTTAAAGGAATGTTGGGTTCCTGGGGTGCTGGTATTTCTAACCACTCTTGTGGTTACCTTAATGGCGATTCTATTTTTAGTAGTATGTCTGATAACTATAATTAAAGCCATTTTTCGACATGCTGTTAAACCTATTAGCCAGGCCTCTCAGGTTGTTATTGATAATAATATTGAACTCATACCATGTAAATTAGGGTTAAAGGTTTTGAATTTAAGGTTTGAATTTTTCTAGGTTTTGTTTCTATTTTGACAATCACATTTAATATTAAATGAATGTTATATTTTGAATGAAGATAAATTAATGGTGTATTTTGAATAAAATGCTATGTTGGTGTTGGGGTTTTATCAAGTCAACTGTGGTTATATTTTTTAATAATTAGATTTAATTATTAATAACATAAATAACAATATCATTAAACTATGTTTAATCAACTCTTGGGGCACCACCCTGGAATCAGGGAAATATAACCAAAATATCACTCAAATCAGTCTCAAATTAGTTACTTAATTACTAATATTATTAATAATTAATAACTATATTTAATAAATTGAAGGCGTGAAATCCGTACACAAAGCCCTCGCACCCAGCTTATATCACAATGCAAATACACCAGTAATCACAAACAACTGCTCTCTTAAATTATAACAGAATTTATTTAAACAAAGCAACATCAATCCAAAATTTAATCAAACAAATAACTTACAAACTAATCTAAGCAAACAAACATTATCAAGGAAGGCTTGTGGAAAAGGAGTAAGAATGGAGTTGTGTGTGTGTGTGTGTGGATGAGAGAGAGAGAGGGGGGGCGAGAGAGGGGGGAGATTGCGTCGTTCTACGTGGTCGCTCTTCCGATGGCGCACACCTAACAAAGACCTGGCGTGGTCTATTGTCTAAAGAGGCCGAGTTCGGCCCTGCACGATCTGTGTCTCTGAGACGTCTGGATGACTGCGAGTGTACAGAAATCTATGTGTGAGTCTGCAGCCTACGTGTGTACTGGCGTGGTGGTGGAGTTAGTCTCCAGATGTGCGTCTACACAGGAATATGTGTGTGTGTGTGTGTGCGTGCGTGCGTGCGTGCGTGCGTGCGTGCGTGCGTGCGTGCGTGCGTGTGTGTGTTAGATGCGTGCCTGAAGAGGCCGGATCACAGTTCGAATCCCGCGCCACAACTCGGAGTAATTCCCTTCATTCACAGAAACAAACCAATGGCCGAATTCAAGTTAATACGGCTTACACTGGCCTTTCTGATCAGAAGAGTAATACCCGGTTATAAAGCTGTTACGATAAACACATACAGGACGCAGCGGTCCGAAACAGGAACAACAAGAGTTTTAAACAGGTAAAACTCAGGACGCGGCGGTCCAACAAAGAGAAAAATTACAGTTCTCACATCAATCAAACAATTGTTAAAAACACTCTCTAAAGCTAATTCTGCCCAGACCTAATTAAGCCTCACTTGTGAATCGCTTTGCCCGTGATTGGTGAAGGAAAAGAGTCCGGCATTGGAACAGATCTCCCGTCCGTCCTGGTGCAGAGGCGTTTGATGGCGGCGAGGGTCCCTTACGGCAAGAGCGGCTTCGATATGTTCTCCGTCGAGTGGAAAGATGCCCGTTGATGTCCTTTTGTTGCAGGACGGAATAAGATTCAGATTCAGAAAACTTTATTTATCCCAGAAGGGCAATTCCATTTCACAACCTACCAAGCCATTGAAAAACGCAAAGACAACATAAAAGGAAACAAACACATCACCACAGCATTCAAGCAGTTACATTCACATGTCAGTAACAACAATTCAACAGACGAATAGGTCGTCAAGTGAGAAAGCCAGCGCTATCAATCTACAATTTCCTAATACAATGACAGACTTGTTCAGCATTCAACAGCCTGATAGCTGAAGGGATTAAAGAGTTGGAGTATCTATTTGTCCTCCTTGGAGGGGCAAAATAGCGCCGTCCAGAGGGCATTAAAGAAAACTCGGATGAGACAACATGTTCAGGTTGGTTTATGATCCCTTTGGCTTTCTGGACCACACGCTCCTTCCACAGGGAGCTCAAGTCTTTCAGCTGGACTCCAAAAATCTTAGAGCAGACTTTTACGATGTGGTTCAAACTGTTCTTGTCCTTCACAGACAACCCATTGAACCAACAGATAAAAGAAAATGTTAAAAGACTTTCTATAAAAGAATGATAAAAGCTACATAAAATGCTTCGTGAAACACTAAAAGAGTTCAGCCTCTGCATCAAATGAATTCTCTGTTGGCCTCTTTTCACGATTGACTCTGTGTTTTCAGAGAACTTAAATTCAGAGTCGAACACTGTCCCAAGGTATTTATATGAGTCCACTATTTCAACCTCTCCACCATGGATAATGCTAGATTCAGGGTGACAACAGTTCTTAAAAATCTATGACCAATTCCTTGGTTTTCAGGACATTAAGATCCAGGAAGTTGTCATCGCACCACTTAACAAAAGTTGGTAGAGCACTGCCATGGCCTGATTCTGAGCCCTGAAGGAGGGACAGCAGAACAGTGTCATCTGAGAACTTTACCAGATAACTGCTCTCTTGTGATGTTCTGCAGCTACCTGTGTACATGATAAAAAGCAGGGGGGACAGGACACAGCCCTGAGGGGTACCAGTGTTTGACATAATTATTTTTGACATTTGACCATTCACGAAAACCTGCTGAACTCTGTCTGTTAAAAAGTTTAAGAGCAACATTAAAATCTGACCAGGAAGTTTAAAGTGAGAGGATAGTCTCTCAATTAAAATATGAGGCTGCATTTTATTAAAAGCTGAGGAAAAGTCAGCGAATAAAAGTCTGGCATGGGATTTAGGTTTTTTCAGGTGTTTGTACACAGTGGCTAAAATGAAAACCTTGGCGTAGTCCACACCTTTGCCAGCTTGATAAGCAAACTAAAGTGGATCAAGTTGACCATTTATTAATGAGACAACTTCTGCTTTTAGGATTTTATCAAATGTTTTCATAACAAGTGAAGTAAGAGCGACTGGTCTAAAATCATTCAAATCCTTAGGTTTAGCTGCCTTAGGCACAGGGATAATTGTGGATGTTTTCCAGATGGGGGGTATCCGGCTACACTCAGCGCACATCTGAAAAAGTTTTGTGAATACATCGCTGAGTTGGTCAGCACAGTGAAGCAATGTGCGCCCACGGATGGCGTCAGGGCCAGCAGCTTTTTTTGTATTAACTCCCTTCAGTAGAGTTGTGACAGTTCCCTGAGAGATCACAAAGTCATTCTGAAGAACAAGAGATTCTCTTACTATTGAAATATCATCCAAGAAATCAGACCTTTCCCAGCGAGAAAAAAATGAATTAAAAACATCAGCATCATCCACACCATCTAAACAGATAGGAGGCTTAGTCCCACAGGTGGACTGGTTAATTGATGCCATGGATTTTATTCCTTTCCAGGCTGCTCTGAGGTCACCACCACTGAACTGATCCTCAATTAGATTTTTATACTTAAGTTTTGCCTTCCTTATTTCCTTGTCCCTCCTTTTCTTCACACGTAGGTGTGATGTATTGCAGGGGATTCTGGGATTAAGAGTCCTTTAGGTCTCTTTGTGATCCCATTGAATAACTTAAATGAGGCTTCTCACAGAGATGCAGGCCCAAGTCCATTGTTTGCCTGTCTTAAGCCTGAATGGCCAAACATTGGTAATTAATGTAAAAAAAAAAAAAAAAAAAGACTGGAATCGACGTGGGACAAACAACTTGTTTGAACAAAAGCACTGAAAAGCACTGAAATGAGCGTGCAGCATGTTTTGGAAGATGGTGCTTACGGGGCAACTTGCAGGTCGAAGCCTCCAGTGAACATAAAGTTCAAGAAAATACATGAATTAGTTCTCCGCAGAGACTTCTGGAATCACTTTTGAATGTTTGCGTTCATCACCTCTCGCTGTGAGGAGCATGTGTGAACAACCAGGTCAGGTCAGTCCTCCTGAAATGTTCTAGATATTTTCAGGGGAGCAAACGTCTAAAGTGTTTGAGATGACATCACGTTAGCAGATGTGTTCTCTTGATGAAAGTGCGACCTTGAAAGTTGGTTTCGGCAGGAAGCGGCTCCCTCCTCTTTCCAGTCCTGCGTACCGCCACTGAATCTGTAAGAGGTACTCAGGACTGGACCGCCCCGGCCTCATGTCCCCCCTTGGTTTAATAAATACAGTAAATAATCTGACCTGCAGGTTGCCCTTTAAGTTCTCGTGTTCACTTTGTCTTTGAGATCGAGATTTAGTTTCGCTCTCAGCGGGAACGTTTACCGCCTTCTCTCAGAACACGAGATAATTCATCGAGATGATCATGATCTCAGTCGGCGTGTGGTCAGAAAAAAAGAGGTGTTCATGTAATTTGATATTAAACCTCGGTGTTTTGGCCTCGATATCAAAGAGCATTAACTGTTTGACCCCCAAGAGGCGTTTGTCTGAAAGTAACTGAGTGCTAAAGTTACTTAGATCAGTGGTTCTCAAACTTTTTAGACTGCGTACCACCTCCGAAAATATTTGGCTCTCCAAGTACCACCATTATGGTAGACGTTAAAATACACTGTAGGCCTATTTCTACACACATTTTATGCAGGAGGTTATTTATTATTGACTGTTGGCAGCCACACTATAGGCTTACTAAGGGCTAGAGCTAGAATTGGCAATTAAACTCCACACAACACTGACATTTACCCAAATCAAAAAAAAAGTGCAGCACAATAAAAATGACAACTTTATATCAACAACCTGTTTGAGAATATTTAGTCTCCAGTGTTTCCCACACAAAGACGATACCGATACGATAAAACACTGTATATTGTATCTTAATTTCATTCTGAAATATGTGTCATTCAGTGCAGCAGCAGTACAGATGGAGCAGTGTGTAAGACTGGTCATTAAAATGGCAATCTTATCCAAATTTTGCATTGTGTAAAGTGTCAGTCTGTGGCTATTTTTCTGAAATTAATGAAAATATGAGTACACAAGGCAGTTGTATCTTTGGTTGAAGTGATACAATTACTACTTTATATACCTTATTATTATATACCATATTTTTCTCACAGCATGTTACTTTTTGAAGATAGATGTAATATAATACTTGTACCAATGTTTTAGTTATGATAAAGTCTAGTCAAGTTGCTATGAGAAAAATATTTTGAAGGGTCAACATTTAGTATCTCCTGGACTTTTGCAAGTCATTACTTTTTCTTATCACTAGACCTCCAATTTGTCTTGTTTTTAGTTTAGAATCTTTTGTGCACATATAGGCACACCAGACACGGATTTCATCAAAATAACTTTGTAATAAATGTCTTGTCTCTTTCTTTTATCAGGTTGTTCAGAAGGAGGAAGCTGAAACGGCGCTTGAGAGATGTACAATGGCCGTGTATGTCCTCAAGGAAGAGGAGGATCCTCTCCAGCCACCACATGACATTGGGATTGTTATTGAAGGTGTGCAGGTCCTCAGTTGAGTTGCCATCAGTCCCACATGCCTGTGCCATGTTGTTTGGCCTCATCTATGCTCTTAACTTCAGCTATCCAAGTGACCTCTCTGGAACTTCTCTCATTGAGCCAGGTTGTGGATGAAATGGAAGGAGGGGTAATAAAATAATAATAATAATAATGATAGCTTTATTTATATAGCACCTTTAAAAACAAATGTTTACAAAGTGCTGTGACAGACAAAGCAAATACAGCAACACAACAACAGAACAGAGATCAACAGAGAGGGCAAAATTATAAAAATGTAAATAACAGGAATAAGATTCAACAGGCAGGTATGAAGAGGCAGTTCAATACAATGAAGGAAAATTAGTTTAAAATCAACCAGGAGAGAACAAAATGAAAATAGAGGGAGAGTGGGAGGACATCACAGGCTGTAAACACAGAATGAAGATAAAAAGAAGGGATAAACAGGACATCGGTTAAATGAATAAACAACAGAGAGATGAAGAGTTAAACGATAAAAGGAGTAGGAATTTTAAAAAGACTAAGAGCAGTAAAATGAATACAGGAAGGGATACATTGAAAGGCTAAAACATTTAAAGAAGAGAAAGATAAAAAGTGAGTTTTAAGAAGTGATTTAAAAGATGCCACTGACTCTGCCCGCCTTATCTCCTCGGGCAGGTTGTTCCAAAGTCGAGGGGCTCTGAATGGAAAAGATGCTGCCGGCCGAATACTTGGAGATACGCGCTGAATGAGGAGAGAAGGAGAGTGTTCATTAACACTGTTTCTACGGTAACAAAGACTTCTCTAGAGGGTTTTCTTAACTTCTTCTATCATGCTCGCAGAAAAGCCCAAATTAATCAATAATCTCACTAGATTTAAATCAATACTCAATACTCACTTTCTGTAGGCTTCAAAAGAGTTCATGAGAGTTTAAAGTATGACAGGAATGAGCAAAATAAGTCCATATGTTTCCAACACATAGACTACACCTGGGCAGGTCATCCTGGTATACTTGTAGCCGCCCTATTTATGCATTCTTTTTTTCTATCTGTACAAGTTGACCATTTCAGATTGATAAACTATCTCCAGCATCGCTCTGCACTCCTTACGTCCATGAACCTTCTGATCAGAGAGACATTCTACAATTCAATTATCATCCAAAGCAACGTACATCAGAGAGTAAGAACAACACAAGCAAGGATCTAGAAAAAAGGGAACAATGTGAGTAAGAGCAAACGATCAGCTTTGAGTCTGATTGGACACACAGGTGCTGACAGGAAGTGACCAGAGGCAAAGCACAACATTGAGGGCAGTTCTTGAGAGCTCTAATCAGTATAGAAACCATCTTATAAGTCGTCGTTATCAAACAAAAACCATCGTCATTACCATCATCATCATCAATAATATGGAGACCATCATCATTAAGTTAGTAGGTATTCATGAAAGAGCTGGGTCTTTAGCTTTTTCTTAAAGGTGCAGAGGGACTCTGCAGATCGAATGGAAGACATCAGGAGACATCAGTAAGAGATAGAGCTTCTCTATTTGGCACACAAACTATTAAAGTCTAAATCATATTCACTTTGAAATATCACAGTGCTGCGTTTTAGATAAAGCAAACCACAAGGCAGCACTGATGGCCAGAAGTTCAACCAGCAAAATGGGAAGTGGCACAAATGACGCCATCTGAACCGAGCCGCCACAAAATAAATCTGACTGTCTAGAAAATCTAAATAATGTTGCATGTAGGCTGTGGCAGACTGTCATCCTATTTTTATGAGAAAGCTTTACATTTTTCAGATGAATCTCCCGGTAACGGATTGAGACCCAGAATTTATAGAAGACTTTTTACAAACATTAGAAAGTGCTCCACACAAATACAAGGAGGCACATGAGGCCATTAATCAAGCCAACGGAAAATCAATCATAAACAACGAGGCACATGAAACTGGAGAGATCAATAAAACTTGTAAAATCACAGAGTCACCAACATCAGAACAATGAATAAAAATCTAATGAAAATGAAAAGCCATTCAATTCAAGTATGTCTAAAGGAGAGATGTAAAACTGAGAGTTAGTTACATGTTGAGGCAAAGTCAGTGTACTGAGAGCTGAGCAGGAAGAGATCCGACCCCGATCTGTTGACCTGAGCGGTCCAGTGCAAGTTTCTTATAGAAGTCTGTGGCCGGGCCGAGGTGTTGAACTCCCTGGGAAACAAAAACAAGAACAAAATCAGACAGGTTTAGGGAGTTTTACTTTCCCTGCAGCTTCATTTATATTAGATACACTGGTGTTGTATCTGTGGGCTGTGTTTTTTTTTTTTACTTAAGCATCAATGAAATGATTGATATGGTAAAGATGCAGACTGAGAGCATGCTCTGCATGCTGGCTGTTGAAGGAATGATCTGTTCCAGGTCTGTCAGAAATATATGTTCTTTTATTTTCAGCCCATAAAGCTCAGAAGCCAAAGCACAGAAACGCATGCTCCCTTAGAAGAAAGCACATCTGGTTCAAGTTGGATTTATTTCTAATTTTTTTTGACAGCTCGGATCAAAAATACACCACAGATGACAACATTTTTTAGGATGACAGAAACACAGCTTTATAAAAAGATCATGGATATAACTTGAAACAGAAAGGCTATATGTCTAAATCCTCTTAACACTGGAGTGTGAAGAGTCATTCTCTGCCTTTATATCATCCATCGTATGGTTTGGTTTAGGCTTCATAAATCACAGACATCTCAGTTCAAAATATCCTTACTTAGTATGTTCTTAAAAAAAAGGCAAGCTGGCTTCTAAATTAATAAAAACAAAAATGTAAGACAAGAAAATCAAGCTCACACACAAATTCAATTTACAACTGCTTCCAAAACACTAAAGCGTCATTCCCACCTTATTGCTTGAGTGCTGGTTGGGATCTTGGGGTCTTCCCTCGACTGCAGCGAACCAGCACCCAGCGTTGGCAGCTGGGTCTGAAATACGGTGATTATACGATATGATATTTCCACTCACCACTACTTTTTTTTTAAACTCTTACATCTTAAATGAATCGAGGAATTATCTGTTTATAGGAGAGAAAACAGACACTGGCACACACAATGGTGAAAAATGTGGGCCTTGCCTGGGGCTTTGGGGGGAAGGGAAGGGATGGGGTAAACAGGTGAACAGGGTTGTGGACTGATCCTGCAACATGACAAACTATCGTTTTTTGTTTTCTTGGAGAGCTGGTAGAGAAACAGGAAGGGATCATGCAGGGAGCAAGGCGAGCACAAACACGCCCAACTATTTGTAAACGACTTTACAGGAAAACAAAACCAAAGTCGATTATAATAAGCAGACTTAGCAACACGTGTGGTGGTGGTGTACTGGAGTGTGTTAATATATACTGAACCAAATCATCCTATGTCATGATAAACAGTGACACTACCCGCTTTTGACCAGAAGGTGGAAGCATTGTCTAAACCAAGAGAAATACACCACACCACATCTAACATGATTCATGCTTTATTCACAACCAAGACATTAAAAAAAGGATGTTCAAGTAAGGTTGAAGACGTGCTGCAGCATAACACCAAACGTCTCCAACATTTCAGACGTCATTATAGAGCAGGATTACAACACGGTAATGACAATGCAAAACACAAAGTTTTCATTTCATTTAATCCCCCTCAGTCCCCTCCTCCACCTTTTCAAACAGTCCCCTCCTCCACCTTTTCAAACAGTCCTCCTCCACCTTTTCAAACAGTCCCCTCCTCCACCTTTTCAAACAGTCCCCTCCTCCACCTTTTCAAACAGTCCTCCTCCTCCACCTTTTCAAAGAGTCCTCCTCCACCTTTTCAAAGAGTCCTCCTCCACCTTTTCAAACAGTCCTCCTCCTCCACCTTTTCAAACAGTCCTCCTCCACCTTTTCAAAGAGTCCTCCTCCACCTTTTCAAACAGTCCTCCTCCTCCACCTTTTCAAACAGTCCCCTCCTCCACCTTTTCAAACAGTCCTCCTCCACCTTTTCAAACAGTCCTCCTCCTCCACCTTTTCAAACAGTCCTCCTCCACCTTTTCAAACAGTCCCCTCCTCCATCTTTTCAAACAGTCCCCTCCTCCACCTTTTCAACCAGTCCCCTCCTCCACCTTATCAAACAGTCCCCTCCTCCACCTTTTCAAACAGTCCTCCTCCATCTTTTGGATGGAGGAGGAGGTTTGTGACCCTGTAGAAACCAGCTCTCTCAGAACGCCCCGTTTTGGTGTGTGTGTCTCTTTAAATGTAATGACTCCCCTTTTTTTATGGATCATTTGTGTGATGGAGGCGTGGTTGTAGAAATTCTCCGGGCTTAGTTTGGGCGGTGGTGGTGGAGGGGGCCCAATGTGAGGTCTTCTCATGGGGCGCTCCCGGCCCGTGACAGTACATGGGGAGTTCATAGGTCAGACGTCTAGCCTGCAGGAGAAACCGTTGTGGGCTTTAAAAGTGATGCGAGGTTAGGCGAGGTGTAGAGCTGCTGCTGCTGATGTCAGGACGTGACTCCTTTACATTTACGTTTTTAAATGTAAGCAATTATTAAACAAACGGAGCCGAGGTCACCTATAAGAGGGGTTAAAGGGGAACGCTTTGTGGGGTCCTGTCACATGGGGAGGGTACACGGACGTTAGCAAAAAACAAGGTCCGCCCTAATTTAAAGCAACAGAAACACACATTTTATTTATTGTTGCTTCAGTGAAATGTATTCCCCCTCTTCTTAGACGATTTGACCTTTTGTGTTGTTGTGATGTTTACTCAGTGAACTGAACTTAGTTAAGTCACATTTGGTAGAGCTGCACAAAGTTACCCAGAACTTCCAACTTTTTTTAACCAGGCTGTAAACATGTTGTGTGGTCTCTCTGTTTGTCCAGCTCTCTGAAAGCTCCTGCTTTCACTCCTACAACAACAGAAGTCGTGTTAAAGGGGACGTATGATGAAAAATCCTCTTCTACAGTGTTTATGAACATTTATTTTGGTAACCTGAGTGACTACAGATCCAAAAGCTGTGAAATAAATCCATCCAGTCCTTTGTTTGTGGTCTGCATAAGTCTTACAACACAGAGAAAAATGCTCCGTTTATAATGTGCTCTCCTTGTGATGTCACAGTGGGATTCTGGTTAAATAAAATCCCCTCTCCTCCCCTCCCCTGATATCTCCACCCATAGACTCCACCCCCAGAGAAAAACCTTTGAGTAGATCCGCCATTTTTACTCTCGCTACAGAGGAGTGATGTCTACGGGGAAAACTCGGGGGGGGTCATTACATTTAAAGAGACACACACACCAAAATGGAGCGTTCTGAGAGAGCTGGTTTCTACAGGGTCACAAACCTCCTCTGGTGCTTGATTCATGTTATATTTTGACCAAAGCACAGCACAGATGTTTCATTTAGACTCTTTGAAAAGGTGGAAAAGGAGGATAATATGTGCTCTTTAAACATAAGGTATAAATAACTAGCCGTGTGGGCATGCTTTGCTGTTTTACATTTTCTCCTAATAAGGGGGGAAATCTTTTGAACTCTTGTTAGAAATCTCTTTGCTTATCGAGCATCTTCAAACACTAGCATACTCACAAACATAAACCACATTAGTGTCGATAGTGTAGCCCCTCTGGGTTTATTTGGCTTCTCCAGCACATTTCTTTCAAAATGTATATTTTGTTAATTAACTAGCGCGCTCTCTCTCTCTCTCGCTCCCCCGCTCGCTCCCTCGCTCGCTCTCTCATGCACGCAGCAATTTCATGAATAAATGAAAAATTAAAAACATACAGGTCGGAAGTATACTTGGGCTCCCAACACAGGTATCGTGTGTGGGAAACAGTGCAATGAGATGAAATTGAAATCACTTTTCTATTTTACAATTGTATTTCATATTGACAAAACATCTGGATGGACTGAGAATCAGTCAGCGATCTACCTGTCGATCGCGATCGACTGTTTGGGCACCCCTGCACTAACGTTTGAATTAGCGGTATCAGACTGTGTTTCTTTTACGTGTTTACAACTGAACAAGGCTGGGAGATATTGTGAATATGCACATTAACGTTTGAACAATGTTGAGTTATTGTGAATGCACTACGTATAAAACTACGTTTTGAGAGTTAAGAGAAACGTCAAAGAAATAATTTATTATTTGGGGAAATCGTCTTATGTACTTTTGTTTTTGTAGTTTTATACGTTACGTTTTATACATATTTATATTTATATATTCACAATATCTCCCAGCCTTGTTCAGTTGTAAACACGTTCTATTCTATGCGCCTTATAATCCGGTGCGCCCTATATATGAAAACAGTTCTAAAATAGGCCATTCATTGAAGGTGCGCCTTATAATCCGGTGCGCCTTATAGTGCGGAAAATACGGTACACTGAACCTCCAAGTGGACATCAGCTGTAACTACACCATCACACAGCAGTAACCCCTCGCCACTGATCGTGGAATAGGGCGGGGTCAGATGTCCGACACCTCCCCGTCACTGTTCTTATTGGATATCCCGGGTGGCGGACATCAGATGGGCGTGGTCTGGGGTGAATGGATGTACAGCACCATCTGCTGGATGAGCGCAAGAACTACAACTATACCTATAAATAAATATAATTTTATTGTTTAATTATTCTGTTCTTTATGATGATACATAACAACATATGATTTCATTTTTTTAAGCTTCATTCTGCTATTATTCAGATTCATTATTATAAAGCATAGACTGTAAATATTACTGGACGAACCCTGACCCGTCTGTGACATAGGCAGAAAATGAGTCCAATCGACGGCCGCATCCATATTGGATTTGCAGTCTCAACCTAACTTTGGATCAACCTAACAACAGCAGTAAGGCGGGACCGGCGGGACTTAACTCCGCCCATTCAGCTCGACGTTAGCAGTCCACTTGACAGCATAGCTAACAGCTAGGCTGCTATCATCCTCTATTCCTGCTCGTCCTGAGAAAACTCTACAAACAGCAAGTTAACATTTAACTTTTCTACAACACAGTTAAAACTAATTATATTCAACCCAAATATGTAATTAAAGTCTTAAAACTACACTTTGTTAAATATACAACTATGTTTATTAGTTATTTGTCAGAGCAGTTAGACTTTGTCAGTGTTAGCAGAGAAATACATTAACAAAGTTTTATCCATAAACTGTAAATAAATTAGAGACATCCAGAAGAAATCAATATTTCAAAGCATACAGTTCATGTTACTGTTCTGACAAAAAGAGGAATGTCTGTGTTTTATATTTACTGATGTCAACAGTGATGAGGTGAACATGACAATTTAAAAATAATTATTTAGTATTTATTATAAGACATTTGTTTTCTATTGAACCTGTGAAGTCATGGAGTCTGTGGACAGTGTCAGCTTCACAACAAAAACTTTAAGTATTAGAAAAAATAGTATTTAAGACTGGCATCTATTATGATGAGTTGCAGCTACCTTGTTCAATATTATTCCTGCAGATGTGGCTCATAACAAAAAACAGCCTGAGCTGTCACATGTAGTTAACTGTACATTTTGTCTTGTCTGAGGCATTAATTGAACACCTTTGTATTTCTCCTATAGACACAGTGTGGATTATTGGTGACTGGTCCGTCGAGGTGCCCAGAGAGCTGCAGAGACAGAGGAAGAAACCTGAGCCTCAACAACATCTGTATTTGTTTGTTCTTCTGGGGTGGACTTCAGTTGCTTCTCTTCAACAGCTCGCTGTGAGGGAGGTCTCCCCCGGATGGCCTGAGTGATGTCACCCACAGACTGAGAGCTGAGGCGGGTTTTAAACCTCCTGACAAACCGTTACACCGCGCCCACCTGTCAATCAGGTCAGCTACACGCCTTATTGTGAATAACTCTTATCCTTCATCAAATCAAAACTGTTGAGTCATCAAAACATTCACCCCCCGTACAGTGTGTGTCCATCCAGACATGAGCGAATCACACCTATTTGTTTGTTTTGTACCAAGCTGTAAACATGTTCATCTCTGCTGTAAAAAAATGATTTTTTTTAATGTTGTTTTTCAGATTAAATAAATATTTCTATATAAATGCACTCCTTTGTCTCTACTTATGAGTATACATTTCAGATTTGAAATGACAAGACTAAAATGTGCATTAATGCTCAACTCAATATCTTAGGGAAGGAAGTCTACTTTTACACAACTTTTTATTCTTTTGATAAATACTAATGCAGTTCATTTCTGAAAGTGGGATGGAACAGAGTCATTGCAAAAATATGACCTTAAACACAGCCCCATTCTTAAATCAAGATACATGGAGAGTAAATAAGATCAATAACTTGTGAATAAAAACAGTTAAAAATGATTTAGAAATGTAGTCTTCCCTGATCAATATCACATAATATCAACTTCTCCCATCTAAACTGGACAAAGGGTTTTAAAATGGGAAGAAAATGGTTTGATTGCAAGTTGTTTGGAGGAGATCTATTTTTATTTGAACAGCATGAATACAGTCTTCCAAGGTGCAAACCCTCCTCCTCCTCCTGAAGCCTGTGGAGCTCCTTCATGTACTGCTGTCTTATCTGCTGGCCATCTTCTCTCAGCAGAACTTCGACTGTTGAAATGTTATTCAGAAGAAGCTCGAGCATGTGACATGGATCCAGGAGAACATGGACTTTTAGTGAGAGGTCTTCAGGATGACAAAGAAAGAGAGAAAATATCAGTTATTCATTAAATCATTTTGTTTGTTCTCATCTATTTTTCTGTATTCATCTGTGTGTAAGAGTACATTTATAAATTCAACAGTGTACTACCCAGACAACACAGGTCCAGTATTCAGGTAATCAACATCTATTCAAAGTTAAGAAGATAAACATTATTGTAATCATGCTGTTTTCAGCTCTCTCACTCACACAATGATATTCCACATCAAATTGTCTCAGATTTTGTGTGAGGAAAAATTAAGCAGTTTATTGTGGATAGTACTTCATCTTAAGATGAAACAAATATAACCTGAATTATTTAAATCATTAACAGGTCCCAACTCTCTGTGCTTTAGTACAGAACATACAGTAACTCATTTATTATTAACATGAGCTCAGTACATGGCTGTATTCTTCAAACTATTTCTTATACTTTATATCTATGTGCTTTATATCTTATTTTCATTCCATATGTTATTTATATTTTATATTTCTACAGCTATATTCTGTGTATGAGTTCAGTGAAAATTAATATGGCTATTAATATAGTTCTTAATGGTTACAGATGCTCTTACAAAGTGAAGTTTTTTTAAATTTGTTAACAGTTTGCTCAAATCTTAAGACACTACATCAACCATGTAACTTTAATGTCATCCTCTATAACCTACACAGCACATTAGGTTCAGTTCAGTTTATGTTACTGACGGATAATTACTACACAAAGTTTGTTTTTTAATGTCCACATTTAGGTGGAGTATAACATTCATCATAACGTCAGATAACCATATTTACAGTCTGTGGTTAACCACCGAGATGAACCTTTAGCTTCTAACATCACACAAACTCATTATTTTCAACAACAACATCTTAACAAACATTTCTAAACCATTGACCGTAAATAATGAGCTACACAGTTAGCCGACTGGTTTACAAACTAATGCTAAACAAGCTAAAGGTCTGTAAATATAAATACAGACACACAAGTATACAGTAAATATAACACTACTATATCACTTACCGAAAAAAAGGGCGACATCTACTGGATCAAAAAGTTGCACATTCTTCCTTTAACAAAATACATTTATAGTTTAAACAAGGGAAAAAAATCTAACAGAATGAGTTTGTAAGTCGTAAAATAAACACACACTCAGGTGAGTAACCTGTACTGAACCTTTGTATTTTTCTGGCGTACCAACAAGGGTTTTAGTTTTTAGTTTATTTTAATCAATGATGTAGAGAAACAAATGAAAACTTTGCTTTGTTTACAAGAAAAATCTAATTTTGAGTTTCAACGAGAAAAAAGAAAAAAAGAAAAAAGAAAAATTCTGTGATTAAAAAGGCATAATTATTTCATAAAAAGTCATAATTATGAGATTTGACTCAATGTGAGCAGTTTTAATGCAAAGCAAAGTTTTCTTCTTTTTTTTTCTCCTGTCCCTAACGGGCTTCCATACCGACGGACGGATCAACACCGTCCTTGTTGTTTTTTGCTTCAGGATGAGGAGTTTCAGAAAATCCCCTCCATGAAATAGAGTTTGTCTCGGGTCAGTTCATGAGGTCGGACATTTTTTTGAACTAAACTCCACCAGTGTAACGTCAGATGACGTCACAGAGACAGCTGCAGATTTTTTACTTTCGCTTTTGACGCCTCTATTTTGAAGAAGTGCGCAGTTTTCTCTGCGTCATAAACACTTTGGAGAAGCAGAAAGTGAGCTGTGAGTGAAGAAGAGTTCGGTCGTTTTGAAAGTTTACATTTGTTTTGAACTTTAGTCACCATGGGCCAACAAGTCTGACAGAAGCCTATCAGCGTGTCGACGGTCAAACAGCATGGAGCCGAACATCCGGTGAGATCCTTTACAATAATCATGACATTATTTATTTAGGCCTATCACATTTAAAAACACATGTTTTCAAGTGTTTTGAAGACAAAGGCAGGAAGTCAGGAATATGACAGAGCAGCAACAGTCAGACAAAACAGAGAAGAGAACAAATAAAGAGAATTAAAGGATCATTTTAGAATAGAGATACATGAGAAAGAGATAAAAGCGGGACATGAGTTCAGGTTGTTTTAGATTCTCACTTGAAATTTGACAAACTTGATAAGTCGTGCAAAACTGTCTGAACAAAGTTGAACTTTTCTCATTAAATAAGACGACATAAATAAAGGTCTAAAAGCAGAACAGCAGATTATGTATGTCATCAGTCAATCTTTATTTGTAGAGCACCAATTCACAACAAGTGTTATCTGGAGACTGTTTACTAAAGAGCATAGGGATAATATGCAGGAAGGATTTCTTCTTTGTATTCCTCTCCTTCCTGTTGTCCAGACTTCCTCCCCGCTGAGGTGGAGGTCGGAGCAGGTAGTGTATGAAGGAGGACGGAGGTGGTTTAGGGGACGACACGGTCCGATGGTGGAGGCTGGGCGTCAGGGACGTCGGGTGGTGGTAGAGCCGGATCACCTTGTTGTAGGTTGGGGGAGCTCTGTCTACTCGAGAGCCTGGCTTCTGCTGCCGGGACAAGGCCTCCTGTTTTGGGCGAGGCCAGCCACACACCCGTTCATTAAACAGGCACTGGAAATACCGGATCAGAAAGAATTCAGATGGCACCATCGCCTCCTTCTAAAGAAACACAAGATACTGAGTTTTTACAGTTTTGGTAAACTAACCGAGCAGTGAAATGAGAGGGAGGGCGACCTCAGGGGGAAACTGTAGAGCACCAAAACTCAGGACTACATTTGGTCAGTCATCTTTCTCAGTCAGAGGAACATGTGACCATCTGAAATCAAATAAAAAGTGACAGGTTTTTAAAAGTCCAGTAAAACAGAGGCTGGAACTGAAGCAAGACAGTTTGACCGCTTCCTCTTATAATCCTCATTTTACTGTTTGACAAAAATAAACCAGATTCTGGACAACAGGTGAATTTGGGGCGCTGGTGGCCTAGTGGTTAGAGGTCGTGCCCCGTGTACAGAGGCTGTAGTCCTTGACTACTACAGCCACCTGGCTTCCCAGGTTTGATATCTCTCCTCTCTCTCCCTCTCTCTCTCTCTCTCTCCCTCTCTCTCTCTCCCTCTCTCTCTCTCTCTCTCTCATTCTCTCTCCCTCTCTCTCTCTCGTTCTCTCTCCCTCTCTCTCTCTCTCTCTCTCTCTCTGTCTCGTTCTCTCGCTCTCTCTCTCTCTCTCTCTCTCTGTCTCTCTCTCTGTCTCTCTCTCTCTCTCTCTCTGTCTTGTTCTCTCTCTCTCTCTCTCTCTCTCTCTCTCTCTGTCTCGTTCTCTCTCTCTCTCTCTCTCTCTCTCGTCGGTGCCCCGGCAGGCCTGCGTATAGGTGAGCTGACCTAACCTTATGTTTTCCCTGTGTGAGAATCAGTCCTTTCCGTACTTGTCATCTCTTGACTTCTCTGTCACACTTCAGGTTAGGGCTAGTTTTGTGTAGCCGGTGCTAGCTCGTAACAATCCACTATCCTGTCTCTACAATAATGGTCTATAAAAGCCCCCCAAAAAGTAAACTTTAAATAAAAGAGGTGACCAGAAGAGGCGGGCGACGTGACTTTATAGTCGAATTGGTTGCCAGGGGAAAAAAATGTTGCCTGCAATCTACCTACCTGCCCTGTGGGAAAGCCAATAGAAACAGGAAGTAGTCTACCTGAGTAGCCTTGCACATGTGCGACAGTAGATGCATCAAAAGCAAAGCTGCCACTCTAAAAGTATTAGCACAGGCTCATATAGCTTTCCACTAGTTTGGTGACGTCTGCCATCGCACTAATCTCATGTAAACTTAAGTGACAGTGTTGCACAATGACCATCTTCACCCTGGAAGGAGTTTTACGGCCTGCTCCGACCTCCACCTCAGCGGGGAGGAAGTGTGGACAACAGGAACGAGAGGAATACAAAGGAGAAATCCTTCCTGCATATTATCACATATGATCTTTAGTAAAGCGTCTCCAGATAACACAGATGAATTGGCGCTCTACAAATAAAGATTGATTGATTGATTGAAGAGATTAAAGAGGTCGTTAACGCTGACAGCCCTATACGCCTAAACACTAACATCACTTCAAGCTGTTTGTTTTATGTTGAAGCCCAAAGCAACGCCCCCCCTTTCCCTCTAACCTTGTTTAGGACTGGACATGGATCTGTGCCTGCACCAGGCATTAAGTCCATTAAAGGTGACGGGTCGACGGATGGCCGTGTTGAAGTTTTAGGACAACAGTTCTCAAATTCACTGAGGTGAGATATTCATTTGATCTAAATTCCACTAAATGTAAAATAACCAGATCATTAAACTTTGGTGTTTTCATCTCTGCTCCTTTTTCCTGAGACATTTTCCTCTGTGTTTAACAGCATGAATAGACAACCAGCTGTTGGACCTGGACCTGGACCTGGACCTAGACCTGGACCTGGACCCGGACCTGGACCTGGACCTGGACCCAGCTGTCAGTCTGCAATGAGCGACATGTCAGCTGGGCGCTTAATTGATTTTAAAGCACAACCAGCTTCTCTTCCACATGGGTAAGCTGTTTATGACATAATATATAAAACTCAAAGATTATGAATTAATTTTCATGGAGAGTATATTTATATCCTGCTTGTTTCTTTACTTCCTACATTTATTCTGAAACTACAAGTCTCTGAATCACATGGCCACCTTAAAGGAGCGATATGTAAGATTACATATTACTACAATGCAGCAGCCAGTATGTCCTCCTTCTAACTTTAGATTCTGGTCCTGAATGCTCTAGATTTATTTGGACCAGAGAAGGTAGGCGCTTTTAAGGCGACCCCCACACGGCCGTTTTAGGGCTCTCTACAATGTTTAGAATTTAGACTGCAGTACCCATTTTAAACACTAGGGGTCAGTTAAAGAGGGCCTAAAGAAACACTCTTTGCAAAAACACTTGTTTATTAGAAGCACTTATCAGAGTTCTGACTTGAATCTTAACAGCAAATTGTAATTTAGCCATTTTACAGCACATTTACGTTGTGTTCTTCACTGCTTGGAGCTTTGCTATTCTACATGATCCCTCCACAGACCAAACCAAGAGAGCTCCAACATTTCCAGTAACCAGTATGTCCAGCAGCTCAACAAAGTGTTTCAGGTCTGTACATGTGCAACAGTTGTTTTCACATCTGATCTGTTCACAACAATTACCATGCTGCACTTTCAGACCAATGAAATTCACCATGTGTCAAACATGGATCTGATATTTGGTTTTAAGATTTAGTTTGATTTAATTATCTGTTCCAGGTTCTCCGGCAGGACATCATCAACTTTGTGGAGGAGGAGCTCAATAAGTTTCAGGAGGATCTGCGTCACCCAGAAATGTTTGAGAGTCCGAGGGGTGTCGAGGATGAAGGGATCAACAGAGAGGCATTTCGAGAGATCACAGTGGACTTCCTGAGGAGAATGAATGAGGATGTGCTGGCCGACCTGCTGCAGAGGAGTAAGAGGATTTCTGAAAAGATTTTACATGCTGGATTAATGATGTTTAGAGGTATAGGGAGAAGTGTTTCCTGCAGGAAATTCACCAGGAGGATTTCAATCAATTTGTTTTTTGTTTCTGAAACTGTAGTTAAGGCTGAGGGTGCATGTTGGTAAGGCGTCCACCTCGACTGTAAAGTGCCGCGGGAAACGCTGGTATGAAACGTGTCACATGCCATTTTCAGATTGGGTTTCCACCAAAGAGCCGTAACTTAGCTCAACTGTCATCCCGTCTTTGTGTGTTCATATTGATTCTGTGACGGCGTGATATTGGTGGCCCAGTCTTTGAACTGTGATTTCACATTCACACCACTGTTAGTACCTGTGAAGACGGTACAGAGGGGGGGTCACTTCCGCAACATTCAGATTGAAGGTGAAGTGTCACAAGGACGTAAACATCGGTCTTGAAATGGCGATCTGAACAGGGTTGATGTTCGCTTTCTTCTGAGGAGTCTAACTGTCATATTCTTTATGAATAACTTATTGGTCTTATTTGTTGTTTCTTCATTCAGGTAGCCCTTCTTCAGTTTGCAAACAGAAACTCAAATCTAACCTGAAGGAGAAGTTCCAGTGTGTGTTTGAGGGGATTGCTAAAGCAGGAAACCCAACCCTTCTGAAGCAGATCTACACAGAGCTCTACATCACAGAGGGAGGGACTGGAGAGGTCAATGATGAACACGAGGTCAGACAGATTGAAACAGCATCCAGGAAACCAGACAGACCAGAAAAAACCATCAGACAAGAAGACATCTTTAAAGCCTCACCTGGAAGAGATGAACCAATCAGAAGAGTGATGACAAAGGGAGTGGCTGGCATCGGGAAAACAGTCTTAACACAGAAGTTCACTCTGGACTGGGCTGAAGACAAAGCCAACCAGGACATACAGTTCACATTTCCATTCACTTTCAGAGAGCTGAATGTGCTGAAAGAGAAAAAGTTCAGCTTGGTGGAACTTGTTCATCACTTCTTTCCTGAAACCAAAGAAGCAGGAATCTGCAGGTTTGAAGAGTTCCAGGTTGTGTTCATCTTTGACGGTCTGGATGAGTGTCGACTTCCTCTGGACTTCCACAACACAAAAATCCTGACTGACGTTACCAAGTCCACGTCAGTGGATGTGCTGCTGACAAACGTCATCAGGGGGAACCTGCTTCCCTCTGCTCGCTTCTGGATAACCACACGACCTGCAGCAGCCAATCAGATCCCTTCAGGGTGTGTTGACATGGTGACAGAGGTCAGAGGGTTCACTGACACACAGAAGGAGGAGTACTTCAGGAAGAGATTCAGAGATGAGGATCAGGCCAACAGAATCATCTCCCACATCAAGACATCCCGAAGCCTCCACATCATGTGCCACATCCCAGTCTTCTGCTGGATCACTGCTACAGTTCTGGAGGATGTGCTAAAGACCAGAGAGGGAGGAGGGCTGCCCAAGACCCTGACTGAGATGTACATCCACTTCCTGGTGGTTCAGTCCAAACTGAAGAACATCAAGTATGATGGAGGAGCTGAGACAGATCCACACTGGAGTCCAGAGAGCAGGAAGATGATTGAGTCTCTGGGAAAACTGGCTTTTGAGCAGCTGCAGAAAGGAAACCTGATCTTCTATGACTCAGACCTGACAGAGTGTGGCATCGATATCAGAGCAGCCTCAGTGTACTCAGGAGTGTTCACACAGATCTTTAAAGAGGAGAGAGGACTGTACCAGGACAAGGTGTTCTGCTTCATCCATCTGAGTGTTCAGGAGTTTCTGGCTGCTCTTCATGTCCATCTGACCTTCATCAACTCTGGAGTCAATCTGATGTCAGAAGAGTTTTTGACCTCCCAGGAGTGTGACACAGGAAATGGAGAAACTTCAATGACACACTTCTACCAGAGTGCTGTTGACAAGTCCTTACAGAGTCCGAATGGACACCTGGACTTGTTCCTCCGCTTCCTCCTGGGCCTTTCAGTGTCAACCAGTCAGACTCTCTTGCGAGGCCTTCTGACATCGACAGGAGGTTCACAGACCAATCAGGAAACAGTCGAGTACATCAAGAGGAAAATCAGTAAGAATCTGTCTGCAGAGAAAAGCATCAATCTGTTCCACTGTCTGAATGAACTGAATGATCGTTCTCTAGTGGAGGAGATCCAACAGTCCCTGAGATCAGGACGTCTCTCCACAGATAAACTGTCTCCTGCTCAGTGGTCAGCTCTGGTCTTCATCTTACTGTCATCAGAAAAAGATCTGACCGTGTTTGACCTGAAGAAATACTCTGCTTCAGAGGAGGCTCTTCTGAGGCTGCTGCCTGTGATCAAAGTCTCCCAGAAAGTTCTGTAAGTTTATTCATCTATAAATGATCTACTATTTTCAACAGAAAACAAACTAGTCTACCACTTGTGAAAAAACTCTCTCAGCATTAACGCGTTAATCCCGATGCGATCACGGTCAGAATTGAAAGCATCAATTTAAGTAAATCACATTTAACCTCAAGTTATTTTGTCCCTTCAGGCTCTCCGTAGATAGTGGTCCTCAGTGTCTCCCTGTAGTCTCAGTGATGTAAAAGAAGGACACTGCTGCATCTTTGAATGTTTCATTTCACTTTAACAAACTCTCAGACAGCTCAGCTGACGAGTCCAAAGTAATATCCACCTTATGACATCACACACTGACCTTATGACATCACACAGCCTGCCCGATTTATCGGTCAGTCGATAATATCGGCCAATATTAGCATGTCCAGTGACTATCAGTATCGGCTAATTTTATCTCCGATATGCACCGATATTACTCGATTTCTTCACCATTCAAATAGCATTTCATTTGAGTTTCATTGTATTACACTAGCAGTTCTCTGTCACCAGCAGAGGGCACTATATGGATTTCAAAAAGCATCATCATCCAGTGTCGAGCGGTGATGCTCAGTTACTTTCCACCTGAGTGACCTTCTTGTCTTCATTATAAATCTTTTTAAAGTGTTTGATAACTGAGGGATCAACACATTAAATGTGTGTATCTATATCTACAGATCGAACAGATCTGAGAAAGATATCAGCTGATATATCCGTATCTGATTTTTTCCCTTCCTAATATCGGGCTCTAATTAGTATAAGTGACTGACTTTAAAATGCTCGACCATTGAACCTCTAGCTGGTGTGAACATTCAAACACACGGATCCAAGAGCCGTGGATTCATTTCTTGAGTACAAGCAAAAAGTGGATGTATGGATTTCATGTAGACTTAAAGAAAGATAAATAAAGCAGAGTACATTACCTAAGCATCCAGGAAGGCAACAGGGAATCTAAGCTTCACAGGATCAGGCTAAATCAGAACTTACAGCCATGAACAAACTGAATTTGCAGAGCAGTGGAAACATGGTTGCAGAGTGACAGCGGGTGACATGCCCACATGTAAGGATCACCTGTTTCTTATATTTGGTCATGACACTGAGTGATTCCACCTACTTCTCGCTCAGGGAAGCTTCAGGCTTGAGATTTATAACATATATATTTATAACTTGTTTTCATACTGTTTTCTCCCCCAGGCTGAGTAGCTGTAACCTGACAGAGAGAAGCTGTGAAGCTCTGTCCTCAGTCCTCAGCTCCAAGTCCTGCAGTCTGAGAGAGCTGGACCTGAACAACAACAACCTGCAGGATTCAGGAGTGCAGCTGCTTTCTGATGGACTGGAAAGCTCACATGGCAGACTGGAAACTCTTAGGTCGGGTTCTAGCTGTTTGAAAATGCTCAATCTGACATCTTTTTATGATTTCACATTGTATTAATTAGAATCTACCTGTGGATGTCTCCCTTCAGGCTGAGTCACTGTGGTCTGTCAAAGAAGAGCTGTGGAGCTCTGTCCTCAATCCTCCGCACACAGTCCTGCAGTCTGAGAGAGCTGGACCTGAGCAACAACAACCTGCAGGATTCAGGAGTGCAGCTGTTGTCTACAACACTACAGAGTCCACACTGCAGACTGGAAACTCTCAGGTCAACATTCATGGTCCCATTTCATTGATGGCACTTGCAGTAGTTATAGAGTCAGGATAATCTTTTCTATGGATGACCTCGCACATGTGATGTTTTTGTGTCTGCAGACTGTCAGGCTGTCTGATCACAGAGAAAGGCTGCAGATCTCTGGCCTCAGCTCTGACCTCAAACCCCTCCCATCTGAAGGAGCTGGACCTGAGCTACAATCATCCTGGAATCACAGGATTAACGCTGTTGACCGGTCTACAGGATTCACAATCAAAGCTGGACACTCTCAGGTATGATGAGATCTTTGTCTGTCTGGGTCACACACGAGCGTAAAACACTGAACTATGAGCGTTTAGTTTTAGAAGTTATGAGTAAAAATATAAACAAACATTATTATGATTATTAGAAAGGTACAGTTCATGCATGAGCACAAACACGGGCTAGTTGAATATATTTTATGAGTGAGGTAATGTCAATGTTCTGTGGTCACAGAGGATGTGTTAATCTGCCCCCCCCCCGCTCTTTTTCAGGTTGGAGCCTGCTGGAGTCCAGTGGTTGACACCAGGTTTGATGAAGTGTGAGTGTTTTTTTTTAATATTTGTCACATATTCACAGCGTATTTCAAATGAGTCACTACAGCTGTTTGAATATTAAATGATTGTTAATAAACTTCCTGATTACATCACACTTATACTATAATCATTGACACTGGAGCCATAGCTTGGTATTATCTGCTGTGTTGTTGTTGCTCTGTCTCAACCCATCTCTCGTCTATCCCACTTTCTCGGTTCATCCGGTCACGTCAGCTGCTTGTTCACCAATGAGCTCAGTTCGGCTCGACGTTTCTGCCGGTTGAGAAGAACGTGTTTCCTTACAACGCTGCAGAGCGCTCGCTCTTGATGGATTGATGTTTGTACGGTCTAAAACCGGGGCCCGTTTCAAAAATGAGACACACCTCCAACCCCGATCCACTCACATTCACACGGAGGAGTTATCAATTAGAACTCACCTCAAATAATACGAGACAACTGAAATCCACCTCTGTGGCAGGTTTTCTATTAAAAGTTGTGAACGCTCCGCCCTGATTTGTGAGCACAGAAAGCGTGAGCTGTGGTCGTGCGTCGTAACGATTCAGTCATACAGTATACGCCGGCCTTTACGCCTCTATCTCGGGTTTGAGTGACCTCCCTTTCTGGAGCAGGAAACGCAGAGCTTCCTTCACGTCAGGGGGAACAGACTCTGGGTCTACACTAATCCTGCTTTCTAACACCGACTGTCGCTCTTTTGAAATGTGTCTTGAAATTGCTTCTGTTATGGTTTGTGGCTACGTTAATGAAAATCCATTGATTGAGTCCGTCAGTAATCATCGATGATCATTTCATAACGCCATCTTTATCGTGTCTCGTTCTCTTCTTCAGATTCCTGTGAACTCACAATCGACACCAACACGGTAAACCACAGAATCCAACTGTCTGACAACAACAGGAAGGGGACACTTGTGGAGGGCTCTGTGTTATATCCTGATCATCCAGACAGATTTGACCCCACTGCGCTGCTGTGTAGAGAAGGTCTGACTGGGCGCTGTTACTGGGAGATTGAGTGGACAGGAGGAGTGTTTATATCAGTGAGTTACAGAGGAATCAGCAGGAAAGAAAACAATGAGTCTGGAAGAAACGATCAGTCCTGGAGTCTGAGCTGCCGTGATAATGAAGATGAAGTTGAATACTCTGTCCTTCACAATAACGTAGAGACGCCTATTACCCGCTCCTCCTCCCAGCTCTATTTCTCCTCACCCCCCTCAACCACGCACAGAGCAGCGGTGTATTTGGACCACACTGCTGGCTCTCTGTCCTTCTACAGCGTCTCCTCCGACACACTGATCCACCTCCACACCTTCAACACCACCTTCACTGAACCTCTCTATACTTGGTTTGGGTTTGGGTTCTGGCTCGGATATGAAGGTTCCTGTGTCTCTGTGTCGTCTGTAGAGGGAGAGTCTCCTTCTGTTCACTGCTGATCAGTATCACCCCATTCAAGGCTCTCCATAACCTCCGTCACCTCTGTACCTCTCTGATCTCCTTCATACCGACACACTGACCCTACTCTCCGGTCTTCCTCCTCCACGCCGCTCTCTGTTCCTCCTGCCCGCTTAGCCTCCATCATGGACCCGCCGTCTCTGGAACTTTCTACCACCAACCCCCCATGACACAGACTTTATCTCGACTTTAGAATCCTGTCTCCAAACTCACCGATTTAGAATTCCCCCCGCAGGACTACCCATCGTTCCTGGGGGACATGGCCTTCTCCATTGCTGCTCCCACCCTCTGGAATTAACTCCCAAAAACCAGAGACCCCCTCCCTCACTCTCCACCTTCAAGAAATCCCTAAAAAAAAAAGAAGCAACTCTCCTCTTCACCGCCATGTGATTGCTCTTAGTACATTCTTCTAGTTTTTACGCATGAATTGCAAGATGTTCCCCTATGTTTCCAAGGTATAGAAGACAGCAACGAACCAGGTTTGGGTCGGAGTTCTTGTAAGTTGGTTATAAATGTTAGTATAAAACAGCAGCCTCTCCCTGAGAGGGTGTATTTGATCTGTGGTAATAGAGCTTATAGCTGCATGCCATACAAACATTTAAAAGGGACCTGTTATTTGGCCTACTTAGTTCCTATGATTAGAGAAGTAGAATCTAAAGAAATTGCTGCCCTGCATCCACCAATGGATAGACAGAAAAGATAAATATTTGGGTTTCAGGAAGCAGCAAGCATCCTTTTGCCATCATATGGTGTTTATGTGTCTCAGCAGGAAATTAAAGCATTATCTAAAGTATTGGAGAATCATCTTAACGCCTCTAGTAGAGCTATGTTAGCTGAACACAAAGAGCTTCAGGAGGTTAAAAACGTGGTAATGCAGAACAGAATGGCTCTTGATCTCTTCCTAGCTGCAAAAAGGGGAACCTGCAAAGTTATTGGTACTGAATGTTGTTCCTATATTTCTGATGCTACTACTGATGTTATGAATATGGTACACGACACTGCACAAGGGATAAGAGAACTGCATGAAAACCATGGGTTCAATTTGGGGATTTTAAAGGAATGTTGGGTTCCTGGGGTGCTGGTATTTCTAACCACTCTTGTGGTTACCTTAATGGCGATTCTATTTTTAGTAGTATGTCTGATAACTATAATTAAAGCCATTTTTCGACATGCTGTTAAACCTATTAGCCAGGCCTCTCAGGTTGTTATTGATAATAATATTGAACTCATACCATGTAAATTAGGGTTAAAGGTTTTGAATTTAAGGTTTGAATTTTTCTAGGTTTTGTTTCTATTTTGACAATCACATTTAATATTAAATGAATGTTATATTTTGAATGAAGATAAATTAATGGTGTATTTTGAATAAAATGCTATGTTGGTGTTGGGGTTTTATCAAGTCAACTGTGGTTATATTTTTTAATAATTAGATTTAATTATTAATAACATAAATAACAATATCATTAAACTATGTTTAATCAACTCTTGGGGCACCACCCTGGAATCAGGGAAATATAACCAAAATATCACTCAAATCAGTCTCAAATTAGTTACTTAATTACTAATATTATTAATAATTAATAACTATATTTAATAAATTGAAGGCGTGAAATCCGTACACAAAGCCCTCGCACCCAGCTTATATCACAATGCAAATACACCAGTAATCACAAACAACTGCTCTCTTAAATTATAACAGAATTTATTTAAACAAAGCAACATCAATCCAAAATTTAATCAAACAAATAACTTATAAACTAATCTAAGCAAACAAACATTATCAAGGAAGGCTTGTGGAAGAGGAGTAAGAATGGAGTTGTGTGTGTGTGTGTGTGGATGAGAGAGAGAGAGGGGGGGCGAGAGAGGGGGGAGATTGCTTCGTTCTACGTGGTCGCTCTTCCGATGGCGCACACCTAACAAAGACCTGGCGTGGTCTATTGTCTAAAGAGGCCGAGTTCGGCCCTGCACGATCTGTGTCTCTGAGACGTCTGGATGACTGCGAGTGTACAGAAATCTATGTGTGAGTCTGCAGCCTACGTGTGTACTGGCGTGGTGGTGGAGTTAGTCTCCAGATGTGCGTCTACACAGGAATATGTGTGTGTGTGTGTGTGTGTGTGTGCGTGCGTGCGTGCGTGCGTGCGTGCGTGCGTGCGTGCGTGCGTGTGTGCGTGTGTTAGATGCGTGCCTGAAGAGGCCGGATCACAGTTCGAATCCCGCGCCACAACTCGGAGTAATTCCCTTCATTCACAGAAACAAACCAATGGCCGAATTCAAGTTAATACGGCTTACACTGGCCTTTCTGATCAGAAGAGTAATACCCGGTTATAAAGCTGTTACGATAAACACATACAGGACGCAGCGGTCCGAAACAGGAACAACAAGAGTTTTAAACAGGTAAAACTCAGGACGCGGCGCTCCAACAAAGAGAAAAATTACAGTTTTCACATCAATCAAACAATTGTTAAAAACACTCTCTAAAGCTAATTCTGCCCAGACCTAATTAAGCCTCACTTGTGAATCGCTTTGCCCGTGATTGGTGAAGGAAAAGAGTCCGGCATTGGAACAGATCTCCTGTCCGTCCTGGTGCAGAGGCGTTTGATGGCAAGAGCGGCTTCGATATGTTCTCCGTCGAGTGGAAAGATGCCCGTTGATGTCCTTTTGTTGCAGGACGGAATAAGATTCAGATTCAGAAAACTTTATTTATCCCAGAAGGGCAATTCCGTTTCACAACCTACCAAGCCATTGAAAAACGCAAAGACAACATAAAAGGAAACAAACACATCACCATAGCATTCAAGCAGTTACATTCACATGTCAGTAACAACAATTCAACAGACGAATAGGTCGTCAAGTGGGAAAGCCAGCGCTATCAATCTACAATTTCCTAATACAATGACAGACTTGTTCAGCATTCAACAGCCTGATAGCTGAAGGGATTAAAGAGTTGGAGTATCTATTTGTCCTCCTTGGAGGGGCAAAATAGCGCCGTCCAGAGGGCATTAAAGAAAACTCGGATGAGACAACATGTTCAGGTTGGTTTATGATCCCTTTGGCTTCTGGACCACACGCTCCTTCCACAGGGAGCTCAAGTCTTTCAGCTGGACTCCAAAAATCTTAGAGCAGACTTTTACGATGTGGTTCAAACTGTTCTTGTCCTTCACAGACAACCCATTGAACCAACAGATAAAAGAAAATGTTAAAAGACTTTCTATAAAAGAATGATAAAAGCTACATAAAATGCTTCGTGAAACACTAAAAGAGTTCAGCCTCTGCATCAAATGAATTCTCTGTTGGCCTCTTTTCACGATTGACTCTGTGTTTTCAGAGAACTTAAATTCAGAGTCGAACACTGTCCCAAGGTATTTATATGAGTCCACTATTTCAACCTCTCCACCATGGATAATGCTAGATTCAGGGTGACAACAGTTCTTAAAAATCTATGACCAATTCCTTGGTTTTCAGGACATTAAGATCCAGGAAGTTGTCATCGCACCACTTAACAAAAGTTGGTAGAGCACCGCCATGGCCTGATTCTGAGCCCTGAAGGAGGGACAGCAGAACAGTGTCATCTGAAAACTTTACCAGATAACTGCTCACTTGTGATGTTCTGCAGCTATCTGTGTACATGATAAAAAGCAGGGGGGACAGGACACAGCCCTGAGGGGAACCAGTGTTTGACATAATTATTTTTGACATTTGACCATTCACGAAAACCTGCTGAACTCTGTCTGTTAAAAAGTTTAAGAGCAACATTAAAATCTGACCAGGAAGTTTAAAGTGAGAGGATAGTCTCTCAATTAGAATATGAGGCTGCATTTTATTAAAAGCTGAGGAAAAGTCAGCGAATAAAAGTCTGGCATGGGATTTAGGTTTTTTCAGGTGTTTGTACACAGTGGCTAAAATGAAAACCTTGGCGTCATCCACACCTTTGCCAGCTTGATAAGCAAACTAAAGTGGATCAAGTTGACCATTTATTAATGAGACAACTTCTGCTTTTAGGATTTTATCAAATGTTTTCATAACAAGTGAAGTAAGAGCGACTGGTCTAAAATCATTCAAATCCTTAGGTTTAGCTGCCTTAGGCACAGGGATAATTGTGGATGTTTTCCAGATGGGGGGTATCCGGCTACACTCAGCGCACATCTGAAAAAGTTTTGTGAATACGTCGCTGAGTTGGTCAGCACAGTGAAGCAATGTGCGCCCACGGATGGCCTCAGGGCCAGCAGCTTTTTTTGTATTAACTCCCTTCAGTAGAGTTGTGACAGTTCCCTGAGAGATCACAAAGTCATTCTGAAGAACAAGAGATTCTCTTACTATTGAAATATCATCCAAGAAATCAGACCTTTCCCAGCGAGAAAAAAATGAATTAAAAACATCTGCCAAGTCAGCATCATCCACACCATCTAAACAGATAGGAGGCTTAGTCCCACAGGTGGACTGGTTAATTGATGCCATGGATTTTATTCCTTTCCAGGCTGCTCTGAGGTCACCACCACTGAACTGATCCTCAATTAGATTTTTATACTTAAGTTTTGCCTTGTCCTTGTCCCTCCTTTTCTTCACACGTAGGTGTGATGTATTGCAGGGGATTCTGGGATTAAGAGTCCTTTAGGTCTCTTTGTGATCCCATTGAATAACTTAAATGAGGCTTCTCACAGAGATGCAGGCCCAAGTCCATTGTTTGCCTGTCTTAAGCCTGAATGGCCAAACATTGGTAATTAATGTAAAAAAAAAAAAAAGACTGGAATCGACGTGGGACAAACAACTTGTTTGAACAAAAGCACTGAAAAGCACTGAAATGAGCGTGCAGCATGTTTTGGAAGATGGTGCTTACAGGGCAACTTGCAGGTCGAAGCCTCCAGTGAACATAAAGTTCAAGAAAATACATGAATTAGTTCTCCGCAGAGACTTCTGGAATCACTTTTGAATGTTTGCGTTCATCACCTCTCGCTGTGAGGAGCATGTGTGAACAACCAGGTCAGGTCAGTCCTCCTGAAATGTTCTAGATATTTTCAGGGGAGCAAACGTCTAAAGTGTTTGAGATGACATCATGTTAGCAGATGTGTTCTCTTGATGAAAGTGCGACCTTGAAAGTTGGTTTCGGCAGGAAGCGGCTCCCTCCTCTTTCCAGTCCTGCGTACCGCCACTGAATCTGTAAGAGGTACTCAGGACTGGACCGCCCCGGCCTCATGTCCCCCCTTGGTTTAATAAATACAGTAAATAATCTGACCTGCAGGTTGCCCTTTAAGTTCTCGTGTTCACTTTGTCTTTGAGATCGAGATTTAGTTTCGCTCTCAGCGGGAACGTTTACCGCCTTCTCTCAGAACACGAGATAATTCATCGAGATGATCATGATCTCAGTCGGCGTGTGGTCAGAAAAAAAGAGGTGTTCATGTAATTTGATATTAAACCTCGGTGTTTTGGCCTCGATATCAAAGAGCATTAACTGTTTGACCCCCAAGAGGCGTTTGTCTGAAAGTAACTGAGTGCTAAAGTTACTTAGATCAGTGGTTCTCAAACTTTTTAGACTGCGTACCACCTCCGAAAATATTTGGCTCTCCAAGTACCACCATTATGGTAGACGTTAAAATACACTGTAGGCCTATTTCTACACACATTTTATGCAGGAGGTTATTTATTATTGACTGTTGGCAGCCACACTATAGGCTTACTAAGGGCTAGAGCTAGAATTGGCAATTAAACTCCACACAACACTGACATTTACCCAAATCAAAAAAAAAGTGCAGCACAATAAAAATGACAACTTTATATCAACAACCTGTTTGAGAATATTTAGTCTCCAGTGTTTCCCACACAAAGACGATACCGATACGATAAAACACTGTATATTGTATCTTAATTTCATTCTGAAATATGTGTCATTCAGTGCAGCAGCAGTACAGATGGAGCAGTGTGTAAGACTGGTCATTAAAATGGCAATCTTATCCAAATTTTGCATTGTGTAAAGTGTCAGTCTGTGGCTATTTTTCTGAAATTAATGAAAATATGAGTACACAAGGCAGTTGTATCTTTGGTTGAAGTGATACAATTACTACTTTATATACCTTATTATTATATACCATATTTTTCTCACAGCATGTTACTTTTTGAAGATAGATGTAATATAATACTTGTACCAATGTTTTAGTTATGATAAAGTCTAGTCAAGTTGCTATGAGAAAAATATTTTGAAGGGTCAACATTTAGTATCTCCTGGACTTTTGCAAGTCATTACTTTTTCTTATCACTAGACCTCCAATTTGTCTTGTTTTTAGTTTAGAATCTTTTGTGCACATATAGGCACACCAGACACGGATTTCATCAAAATAACTTTGTAATAAATGTCTTGTCTCTTTCTTTTATCAGGTTGTTCAGAAGGAGGAAGCTGAAACGGCGCTTGAGAGATGTACAATGGCCGTGTATGTCCTCAAGGAAGAGGAGGATCCTCTCCAGCCACCACATGACATTGGGATTGTTATTGAAGGTGTGCAGGTCCTCAGTTGAGTTGCCATCAGTCCCACATGCCTGTGCCATGTTGTTTGGCCTCATCTATGCTCTTAACTTCAGCTATCCAAGTGAGCTCAAAAACACCTTTGATGCATTGCAGAAACTATTCATGGAGATAGAACCCAAGAAAATTGTGTCAAAAAAAAGAGTGTCAAGCTCTAAATATTGGATTCATCAAAGAGACATTGGATACAGGATGTGTTTTATTTTGTGTTATTGCTTGTATTCAAATATATTCTATGATACAGGAAGGACCACTGTTAAATGTTAATAAGAGAAACAGACTTTAATTAAAAACTGGCCTTCAATTCTGATTTTCTGTGTTTACGGAACAGTTTCTGTGGTATAAATATTGTGGCACTGATATCAACACCGAACATTTGAATAATGCAGAGTTCATAATTGCAGCAATATTAATGGTAATGTTTTTTTTCTTAAACTGAATATGCACTTAAGACCAACCTTTTGTTTATGGATTGCATCCACAGCAATTAAACTGGGGGTACCCCTTAGTTGAAAAAAAACTTTTTGTTCTCTCAATTTCCGATGGGGAGGTTTACATACATCCTGGTCATTTTGTCGAAGGAAAGCCAAGTTTTATGACAGTTAAACACTATTTGTACACTTCTTATTTGCTATTTTATACCACTTTAAGCTTTTCATACCATATTAATGTGGTCATTGGTACGGAAATGTTGATATTACATTTGTAATGATTCAAAATAATGTGACATTCATACATCTTGGTCATTTTGTCCCAAGGATGGTAAGTTTTAAGACTGTTAGACTTAATGACCTACATTAAGTTAAGTTTAGTATTGTGACCAAAGAAAATGTATTGATATGGTATAACTTAAAAACATAGTTTGTACTGAATCATAAATTTAACTTGAGTAAAAGTAATAAAATTGCCTGTAACAAATTACAGCATTTTAATTACTTTAGTTCAAAGTAAAAATTATACTTGGATTTTATGAAAAAAGTAGGTTTTTCCAATGTACAAATGTAAGTTTTACTAAAGTAAAAAAAATGATTTATGGTCTCTATAATAAACAATATTTTTACTTTGCGTGAATGTAATTATTTTTGATTTAAACAAATTAAACTTAATTAAATTTTTAGGTTGGTTCAAAGTATAATTTTTTTCAGTGTGGTCTATAGGCAAGCCTCTTCCACTATGCTAAAGCCCTTAGATGCTGTTTACCATTCTGTGCTTAGATTCATTACCAGTGATAGCTACATGACTCATCGCTGCATTCTTCATAACAAAGTTGGTTGGCCCTCCCTCACTGAGAGCCGTCCCCTTGAAGGACTATAGCCTCCATACATGAGGAATGACCTGTCTCCCCTAGACCATCAGCACCCCCATGCTGGCTTAATGTTGTGTCTAGCTGAAAAAACAAACACCGCCACTGGGGCGGGCCTGGTTAGCGGGCCTTCTCTCCCCGCTCTACTGAATGGATGTGAACCAGCACAGTGGACTGATGGCTTGTTGTTGGAGCAGCACGGGTAAACTGACATACGACCTCTCGACTGGAAAAATGAACAACAGCATTCAGGACATTAACCTGCAAGGTGCTAGCATTGCTAACATTAACCACACTCTGCAAACCATAGGACACAACTTGTGCTCCTTTTTGTTTTCTTCCCTTCAGACAAGTCAAGTCTGAGCTTAAATTTCTGTTTAATCACCAGGGAAAATGAGTCACTAGGAACATCCCTTAGTCACAACAAAAGGTTGTATCATTGAAAATGTTTTAGAAAAAAGAGTCATACATGAAGGCCGGTCTGTAAAAAAATGTCTGAAGACATTTTGATCAGCTGACACTGAGACAAGTAGAGACAAGAAAACATATTTATATTTTCATCTCATTGTACAGTGTTCCCCTTAGTTATTTTTTTTGTATTATGTCTTTGCTTTAATACAGTTTATAATTTCTGTACAGTTTATTTTAATTTACTTAGCTGTTACTACAACTTGTTTTTTTTATTTTATTTGTAATTTTCTTTTTTTTCTTATAATGCTTTTCTATTTTATATATAATTTTTTTTTTTTTGTAGAAGCTGACTCAGGGAGAAACGCACAAAAATTCCAATGTACCTGTACTGTCCTGTACCTGTGCAAATGGCAATAAACATCTATTCTATTATATTCTGTTTATGCTCTTAAAATCTGTTCCAAAGACAGTCATATTATTATACTACTATAAAAAACTCTTGTGAGAAATTTGGCTAAGGAGTTTATACTTTCAGGAACATACTGCTTCAAAGAAACACCCCTAAAAAGAAGCCAATAAAACCACAACTCCTCCTTTTATTTTCATTTGAAGTATCTGACTCAAAAGTAAATCTGGTGTGTCTCTAACAGTGAGCAGTGTCCTCTGTTCACTGATCCACAAGGACGCTCTCCCCATGATCTATGTCAGCAAGGATGGATAAACCTGAGGGACAAAATCAATGTTTGAAAAATGGAAGAAAAGCTATGAGAATGTGTTTCCGCTTTGGACACGGGGCATCTTTGTTCGTCCAACTTCAGTGACCCTTTGACCTTCAGTGCATCGTATCGTCATGACTGCCTCAAATCCGATCTTCCTGGAGAGGTATCGATCCGGATCTCTCTGGAACTTCTCTCATTGAGCCGGGTTGTGGATGAAATGGAAGGAGGGGTAATAAAATAATAATAATAATAATGATAGCTTTATTTATATAGCACCTTTAAAAACAAATGTTTACAAAGTGCTGTGACAGACAAAGCAAATACAGCAACACAACAACAGAACAGAGATCAACAGAGAGGGCAAAATTATAAAAATGTAAATAACAGGAATAAGATTCAACAGGCAGGTATGAAGAGGCAGTTCAATACAATGAAGGAAAATTAGTTTAAAATCAACCAGAAGAGAACAAAATGAAAATAGAGGGAGAGTGGGAGGACATCACAGGCTGTAAACACAGAATGAAGATAAAAAGAAGGGATAAACAGGACATCGGTTAAATGAATAAACAACAGAGAGATGAAGAGTTAAACGATAAAAGGAGTAGGAAGTTTAAAAAGACTAAGAGCAGTAAAATGAATACAGGAAGGGATACATTGAAAGGCTAAAACATTTAAAGAAGAGAAAGATAAAAAGTGAGTTTTAAGAAGTGATTTAAAAGATGCCACTGACTCTGCCCACCTTATCTCCTCGGGCAGGTTGTTCCAAAGTCGAGGGGCTCTGAATGGAAAAGATGCTGCCGGCCGAATACTTGGAGATACGCGCTGAATGAGGAGAGAAGGAGAGTGTTCATTAACACTGTTTCTACGGTAACAAAGACTTCTCTAGAGGTTTTTCTTAATTTCTTCTATCATGCTCGCAGAAAAGCCCAAATTAATCAATAATCTCACTAGATTTAAATCAATACTCAATACTCACTTTCTGTAGGCTTCAAAAGAGTTCATGAGAGTTTAAAGTACGACAGGAATGAGCAAAATAAGTCCATATGTTTCCAACACATAGACTACACCTGGGCAGGTCATCCTGGTATACTTGTAGCCGCCCTGTTTATGCATTCTTTTTTTCTATCTGTACAAGTTGACCATTTCAGATTGATAAACTATCTCCAGCATCGCTCTGCACTCCTTACGTCCATGAACCTTCTGATCAGAGAGACATTCTACAATTCAATTATCATCCAAAGCGACGTACATCAGAGAGGAAGAACAACACAAGCAAGGATCTAGAAAAAAGGGAACAATGTGAGTAAGAGCAAACGATCAGCTTTGAGTCTGATTGGACACACAGGTGCTGACAGGAAGTGACCAGAGGCAAAGCACAACATTGAGGGCAGTTCTTGAGAGCTCTAATCAGTATAGAAACCATCTTATAAGTCGTCGTTATCAAACAAAAACCATCATCATTACCATCATCATCCTCAATAATATGGAGACCATCATCATTAAGTTAGTAGGTATTCATGAAAGAGCTGGGTCTTTAGCTTTTTCTTAAAGGTGCAGAGGGACTCTGCAGATCGAATGGAAGACATCAGGAGACATCAGTAAGAGATAGAGCTTCTCTATTTGGCACACAAACTATTAAAGTCTAAATCATATTCACCTTGAAATATCACAGTGCTGCGTTTTAGATAAAGCAAACCACAAGGCAGCACTGATGGCCAGAAGTTCAACCAGCAAAATGGGAAGTGGCACAAATGACGCCATCTGAACCGAGCCGCCACAAAATAAATCTGACTGTCTAGAAAATCTAAATAATGTTGCATGTAGGCTGTGGCAGACTGTCATCCTATTTTTATGAGAAAGCTTTACATTTTTCAGATGAATCTCCCGGTAACGGATTGAGACCCAGAATTTATAGAAGACTTTTTACAAACATTAGAAAGTGCTCCACACAAATACAAGGAGGCACATGAGGCCATTAATCAAGCCAACGGAAAATCAATCATAAACAACGAGGCACATGAAACTGGAGAGATCAATAAAACTTGTAAAATCACAGAGTCACCAACATCAGAACAATGAATAAAAATCTAATGAAAATGAAAAGCCATTCAATTCAAGTATGTCTAAAGGAGAGATGTAAAACTGAGAGTTAGTTACATGTTGAGGCAAAGTCAGTGTACTGAGAGCTGAGCAGGAAGAGATCCGACCCCGATCTGTTGACCTGAGCGGTCCAGTGCAAGTTTCTTATAGAAGTCTGTGGCCGGGCCGAGGTGTTGAACTCCCTGGGAAACAAAAACAAGAACAAAATCAGACAGGTTTAGGGAGTTTTACTTTCCCTGCAGCTTCATTTATATTAGATACACTGGTGTTGTATCTGTGGGCTGTGTTTTTTCTTTTACTTAAGCATCAATGAAATGATTGATATGGTAAAGATGCAGACTGAGAGCATGCTCTGCATGCTGGCTGTGGAAGGAATGATCTGTTCCAGGTCTGTCAGAAATATATGTTCTTTTATTTTCAGCCCATAAAGCTCAGAAGCCAAAGCACAGAAACGCATGCTCCCTTAGAAGAAAGCACATCTGGTTCAAGTTGGATTTATTTCTAATTTTTTTTGACAGCTCGGATCAAAAATACACCACAGATGACAACATTTTTTAGGATGACAGAAACACAGCTTTATAAAAAGATCATGGATATAACTTGAAACAGAAAGGCTATATGTCTAAATCCTCTTAACACTGGAGTGTGAAGAGTCATTCTCTGCCTTTATATCATCCATCGTATGGTTTGGTTTAGGCTTCATAAATCACAGACATCTCAGTTCAAAATATCCTTACTTAGTATGTTCTTAAAAAAAAGGCAAGCTGGCTTCTAAATTAATAAAAACAAAAATGTAAGACAAGAAAATCAAGCTCACACACAAATTCAATTTACAACTGCTTCCAAAACACTAAAGCGTCATTCCCACCTTATTGCTTGAGTGCTGGTTGGGATCTTGGGGTCTTCCCTCGACTGCAGCGAACCAGCACCCAGCGTTGGCAGCTGGGTCTGAAATACAGTGATTATACGATATGATATTTCCACTCACCACTACTTTTTTTTTAAACTCTTACATCTTAAATGAATCGAGGAATTATCTGTTTATAGGAAAGAAAACAGACACTGGCACACACAATGGTGAAAAATGTGGGCCTTGCCTGGGGCTTTGGGGGGAAGGGAAAAGATGGGGTAAACAGGTGAACAGGGTTGTGGACTGATCCTGCAACATGACAAACTATCGTTTTTTGTTTTCTTGGAGAGCTGGTAGAGAAACAGGAAGGGATCATGCAGGGAGCAAGGCGAGCACAAACACGCCCAACTATTTGTAAAAGACTTTACAGGAAAACAAAACCAAAGTCGATTATAATAAGCAGACTTAGCAACACGTGTGGTTGTGGTGGTGTACTGGAGTGTGTTAATATATACTGAACCAAATCATCCTATGTCATGATAAACAATGACACTACCCGCTTTTGACCAGAAGGTGGAAGCATTGTCTAAACCAAGAGAAATACACCACACCACATCTAACATGATTCATGCTTTATTCACAACCAAGACATTAAAAAAAGGATGTTCAAGTAAGGTTGAAGACGTGCTGCAGCATAACACCAAACGTCTCCAACATTTCAGACGTCATTATAGAGCAGGATTACAACACGGTAATGACAATGCAAAACACAAAGTTTTCATTTCATTTAATCCCCCTCAGTCCCCTCCTCCACCTTTTCAAACAGTCCTCCTCCACCTTTTCAAACAGTCCCCTCCTCCACCTTTTCAAACAGTCCTCCTCCACCTTTTCAAACAGTCCCCTCCTCCACCTTTTCAAAGACTCCTCCTCCACTTTTTCAAAGAGTCCCCCTCCTCCATCTTTTCAAACAGTCCTCCTCCACCTTTTCAAACAGTCCCTTCCTCCACCTTTTCAAACAGTCCCCTCCTCCACCTTTTCAAACAGGCCCCCTCCTCCACCTTTTCAAACAGTCCCCTCCTCCACCTTTTCAAACAGTCCTCCTCCTCCACCTTTTCAAACAGTCCCCTCCTCCACCTTTTCAAACAGTCCTCCTCCTCCACCTTTTCAAACAGTCCCCTCCTCCACCTTTTCAAACAGGCCCCTCCTCCACCTTTTAAAACAGTCCCCTCCTCCACCTTTTCAAACAGTCCCCTCCTCCACCTTTTCAAACAGTCCCCTCCTCCACCTTTTCAAACAGTCCTCCTCCTCCACCTTTTCAAACAGTCCCCTCCTCCACCTTTTCAAACAGGCCCCCTCCTCCACCTTTTCAAACAGTCCCCCTCCTCCACCTTTTAAAACAGTCCTCCTCCTCCACCTTTTCAAACAGTCCTCCTCCATCTTTTCAAACAGTCCTCCTCCACCTTTTCAAACAGTCCTCCTCCATCTTTTCAAACACTCCTCCACCTTTTCAAACAGTCCTCCTCCACCTTTTCAAACAGTCCCCTCCTCCACCTTTTCAAACAGTCCCCTCCTCCACCTTTTCAAACAGGCCCCCTCCTCCACCTTTTAAAACAGTCCTCCTCCTCCACCTTTTCAAACAGTCCTCCTCCATCTTTTCAAACAGTCCTCCTCCACCTTTTCAAACAGTCCTCCTCCATCTTTTCAAACACTCCTCCACCTTTTCAAACAGTCCTCCTCCACCTTTTCAAACAGTCCCCTCCTCCACCTTTTCAAACAGTCCCCTCCTCCTCCTTTTCAAACAGTCCCCTCCTCCACCTTTTCAAACAGTCCTCCTCCTCCACCTTTTCAAACAGTCCCCTCCTCCATCTTTTCAAACAGTCCTCCTCCACCTTTTCAAACAGTCCCCTCCTCCACCTTTTCAAACAGTCCTCCTCCTCCACCTTTTCAAACAGTCCCCTGTGGTCTAAATGAAACATCTGTGCTGTGCTTTGGTCAAAATATAACATGAATCAAACACCAGAGGAGGTTTGTGACCCTGTAGAAACCAGCTCTCTCAGAACGCTCCGTTTTGGTGTGTGTGTCTCTTTAAATGCAATGACTCCCCTTTTTTTATGGATCATTTGTGTGATGGAGGCGTGGTTGTAGAAATTCTCCGGGCTTAGTTTGGGCGGTGGTGGTGGAGGGGGCCCAGTGTGAGGTCTTCTCATGGGGCGCTCCCGGCCCGTGACAGTACATGGGGAGTTCATAGGTCAGACGTCTAGCCTGCAGGAGAAACCGTTGTGGGCTTTAAAAGTGATGCGAGGTTAGGCGAGGTGTAGAGCTGCTGCTGCTGATGTCAGGACGTGACTCCTTTACATTTACGTTTTTAAATGTAAGCAATTATTAAACAAACGGAGCCGAGGTCACCTATAAGAGGGGTTAAAGGGGAACGCTTTGTGGGGTCCTGTCACATGGGGAGGGTACACGGACGTTAGCAAAAAACAAGGTCCGCCCTAATTTAAAGCAACAGAAACACACATTTTATTTATTGTTGCTTCAGTGAAATGTATTCCCCCTCTTCTTAGACGATTTGACCTTTTGTGTTGTTGTGATGTTTACTCAGTGAACTGAACTTAGTTAAGTCACATTTGGTAGAGCTGCACAAAGTTACCCAGAACTTCCAACTTTTTTTAACCAGGCTGTAAACATGTTGTGTGGTCTCTCTGTTTGTCCAGCTCTCTGAAAGCTCCTGCTTTCACTCCTACAACAACAGAAGTCGTGTTAAAGGGGACGTATGATGAAAAATCCTCTTCTACAGTGTTTATGAACATTTATTTTGGTAACCTGAGTGACTACAGATCCAAAAGCTGTGAAATAAATCCATCTAGTCCTTTGTTTGTGGTCTGCATAAGTCTTACAACACAGAGAAAAATGCTCCGTTTATAATGTGCTCTCCTTGTGATGTCACAGTGGGATTCTGGTTAAATAAAATCCCCTCTCCTCCCCTCCCCTGATATCTCCACCCATAGACTCCACCCCCAGAGAAAAACCTTTGAGTAGATCCGCCATTTTTACTCTCGCTACAGAGGAGTGATGTCTACGGGGAAAACTCGGGGGGGGGGGGGGTCATTACATTTAAAGAGACACACACACCAAAACGGAGCGTTCTGAGAGAGCTGGTTTCTACAGGGTCACAAACCTCCTCTGGTGCTTGATTCATGTTATATTTTGACCAAAGCACAGCACAGATGTTTCATTTAGACTCTTTGAAAAGGTGGAAAAGGAGGATAATATGTGCTCTTTAAACATAAGGTATAAACAACTAGCCGTGTGGGCATGCTTTGCTGTTTTACATTTAATATCCTAATAAGGGGGGAAATCTTTTGAACTCTTGTTAGAAATCTCTTTGCTTATCGAGCATCTTCAAACACTAGCATACTCACAAACATAAACCACATTAGTGTCGATAGTGTAGCCCCTCTGGGTTTATTTGGCTTCTCCAGCACATTTCTTTCAAAATGTATATTTTGTTAATTAACTAATCATTATGTACTGTCTGTTCTTTCATTGATCTATTATGTTTATTTTTTGTTTTGTGTTTTAAGTGCAATAAAATAAATCAAAATAAAGAAAATAAAGAAGAAGTAACCATGGCAACCACTCACGGGCTGAGTCCATCCTGCTAACTGTGGCTGTTTTTGTTATTTCTGAGACGCCTCAGAAATGACCCTCTTCCTGCTTCAACATCTACCGTGCAGCTCAGAGGATGAAACGGGCCCGTGCTGCACGGATACGACCTTTTTTCAAAGCAACAGGAGTCATTTAGAATGACGTCATAAAGCGGTCCACTTCCTAGTTTGAGCACGCTTGTGTTTGAAGTGTCTGACATATCTGGAAATTAGGTCAGCGCTGTTTCTTATTAAGAATGTGCAAAACGACAGTTTGTAGTACCGTATTTTCCGCACTATAAGGCGCACTTAAAAGCCTTTAATTTTCTCAAAAAACGACAGTGCGCCTTATAATCCGGAGCGCCTTATATATGGATCAATTGGTTAATTGGTTGATCCATACTGGTTGTACACGGCGCTCAGCGACACTGACTCGGATAATGACGAGAGGGAGCCGGGCATGTTGGATGCCGTACTCGCCCAACTGTTCAATTCGGACACTGAAGAAGAAGAATTCGAGGGATTCGTGGACAGGGAATGAACTGAAGAAGTGAGCTTTACGTGTTATACGTAACTGAACAATGTTGAGTTATGCACTAACGCAGGGGTGCCCAACCTTTTTTGAACCAAGATCTACTTTTAAAGTTCCCAGTCTGCTGAGATCTACCAGTCCACATAGTGAGCCATAGCCTTTACCAACAGCCTACAAACGCATTTAATACTCACACAACAAACAGAAAATAATAAATGAGAGTTCTGTAAAAAATAATGCAGACTACAGCAGGCTGCTGTGAGATGATTTTGCTTTTGTTAAATTAGCTGCAGACACGGTGAGAGTGAACGGAGTAAAGTCCAACCGACTGTTTGACCGGGTCACGTGTGTTCCCACCTCGGTCCGTACGGATCACGGATCAACTGTGTGCTGTAGCACTAAAAGTAAAAAGTAAAAAGGTTCGCGTGGTGGCTGGCGCTCCAGTGCAAGTGTGTGTGTGTGTGTGTGTGTCTGTGTGTGTGTGTGTGTGTGTGTGTGTGTGTGTGTGTGTGTGTGTGTGTGTGTGTGTGTGTGTGTGAGTGTGCGTGTGCGTGTGCGCTGTATGTTGGTGTGTCTCGTCCCCCGCGATGCTCACAGTCATGACAGCAGAGAGGAGCAGAGAAAAGTAGCTGCAGCTTCATCAAATGCGCTTAATACTCGCAGCATAGTTTCTATATATGACTTTTTGGTAAAACATTTAGCCCCCCGGTTTTACCTGCACGTCATTGCGCATGCCTGCACTCTCTCTTGAGCGCGCTCTCTCTCTCTCTCGCTCCCCCGCTCGCTTTCTCGCTCGCTCTCTCATGCACGCAGCAATTTCTTGAATAAATGAAAAATTAAATACACACAGGTCGGAAGTATACTTGGGCTCCCAACACAGGTATCGTGTGTGGGAAACAGTGCAATGAGATGAAATTGAAATCACTTTTCTATTTTACAATTGTATTTTATATTGACTAAACATCTCGATGGACTGAGAATCAGTCAGCGATCTACCTGTCGATCGCGATCGACTGTTTGGGCACCCCTGCACTAACGTTTGAATTAGCGGTATCAGACTGTGTTTCTTTTACGTGTTTACAACTGAACAAGGCTGGGAGATATTGTGAATATGCACATTAACGTTTGAACAATGTTGAGTTATTGTGAATGCACTACGTATAAAACTACGTTTTGAGAGTTAAGAGAAACGTCAAAGAAATAATTTATTATTTGGGGAAATCGTCTTATGTACTTTTGTTTTTGTAGTTTTATACGTTACGTTTTATACGTATTTATATTTATATATTCACAATATCTCCCAGCCTTGTTCAGTTGTAAACACGTTCTATTCTATGCGCCTTATAATCCGGTGCGCCCTATATATGAAAACAGTTCTAAAATAGGCCATTCATTGAAGGTGCGCCTTATAATCCGGTGCGCCTTATAGTGCGGAAAATACGGTAATTATATTTGAGACCGCTAATGTTCTTTGAGTTACCCGGAAATCCTAAATCTAAGACAGGAGCCCTCTCAGTGGAATGTGTACAATGGGGTCCCTGTGTCCAGAGAGTTGCCCAGGGACATCTGGACAAGAGATTGTATCTGTGACCTGTGTTGTCCTTTGAGTTTATGACATACATATATCTAAGACAGAAACCCCCACAGTTGTAGGAAGAGGGGTTGTCCTGAAAACAAACAGATGTCCCCATGTTGTTCTCCTGTGGGGTGTGTCCATAAGTACCAGAGTTTCTGTGTGTTCGGGGGAGATCACTTTTGGCTGTGTCTCTCCCAGGTCGAACCATGGCGAGCCTGGCGATGCTGTCACTTGTTTGTCAATAAAATGATCATTATGTAAGCAAGTCAGTGTCAACAGCGAATTTCTTCATCATCAAACATATCAACAACAAGGGAATCCACATCATGTTCTCAGCTCCCTGCAGACCGTACGCGAGTACACATGAATCGTGACCGAGACCACCTCTTCAACTGGACTCGGGCACAGTACCGGAGTTCGGTATGTTTGTGTTCACGCTGATCAAATTAACCAGATGTCGGGGTCAAGTGTTCTCGGATCCGGGTCGGGGGCCCGAGTGTGAAGCCACCCTTACGCTCGTCAGAACAGTTCTGATGGATGTCGGGAGACTCTTTGAGCTCCTCTCCACAGAAATGTGTCAACAACCTCTTAAGAACTACAAACTCCTCTGCAAAAATCCTCCATTTGGCATTTCCGGTAACCACGGTAACAATAGACCATGCGAGCACGAGTTTTGGTTTTCTCCTCATTTCTCGGAAATTGCTGCTAAACACAGAGGTGTGTTTCTCGTGTGTGCATCCTACTTTATACGTACGGCCATTTCCTTAGTGGAAGTGGTTAAAGAGCAGCGTCTTCCTTTCAACACACCGTGGTTTAACACTGCCTGGTCCATCACTTTACAAGTTGTGTCTCCACTACAGTTGCAGGTGAACAACTATTTGTTCCAATGAAAACAACCTCTGAGTTGACCGTAGTCATGACGACCAGGTGAAACCGACCTGATGAAGAGAACATGGTTACAGACGAGCTGATGTATCCGAGTATAATCTACATGAGGTTTTTATCACAGCAGCTCCAACAGCGACAGTACGACAGCTTTCAGTAGCAGCTCACGCTTCATTATGCAGCGGTCTGTTTCCACGGCAACGGTTAACATGTCATGTCTGTCATGGCAGCGGTGATGGCAACACACGTCCTATTACAGCTCTAAAATTAAAAGATTTCTCTTCCTTTGATGACTGTTGGAAATATTACAGGTGATGTAAGTACTCAACGTACAAATTATTTTATTGAGATACTTTAGTGTAAAAAATCAGATTACTGAGGATGCAAACAAGAGAAAAAAGACCCTCTTCTATTCCAACTGACCACAAAAACCTCTGCGGTGAGATTTCTGCAGAACAGCGAGACAGGAAGTGAACCTTAAGACGCCCAGCATCCCCTTAAATCCTCTCATCACTCTTCAGCAATCGAAATCAACGAAAACATCACGATGAGCTTTTCAGCGATTCTACCTCTCCTTCTTCTTCTTCTTCTTCTTCTTCATCCAGGATGTGAGTGTAAAAACATATATGAATCATTTCTTAAAGGTATAAAATTGTTGCCACCTTTCTCTTGAGCGTGTGTATGACATGTACCTGAAGTCCTGTTGTAACGATCGCTTCTCTTTGTCTTTTCATCCAGATGCTCTGATCTCAGTGACATCGTTTGGACTCGGGGAACCCGGCACTTTGACGTGTCCGTTGCCTGATTTTGAGTACAGCAACACTCGAGTGAAGTGGTACAAGCAGAGCGTCGGTGACACGCTTGTGCTGATCACTTCTCTGATGAAAGGGGCTGCAAATTCCAATTTTGAAAAATCGTTTCCTTCGTCCCGATTTGAGGTGAACTTCACTGCGACCATGTGCTCTCTGACCATTCTGAAGACGGTGCCGGAGGACGAGGCGGTGTACCACTGTGCCATCTCTACCTGGAACAAGGATCATTGGAGTGGGACGTATTTGTCTATAAAAGGTAAAGCATGTCTGTTTCTTTGATACTCAATGTATTGTTCTTTTTTTTCTTAGTAAGGTTTATTTTAGACTTTTTATTATCAATTTATTTTGGAGACAACACAGTGGATGGAGTCAGAATTGGTGGAGAGAGAGAGAGAGAGAGAGAGAGAGGCAGAGAGAGAGAGAGACAGAGAGAGAGAGAGAGAGAGAGAGAGGCAGAGAGAGAGAGAGACAGAGAGAGAGAGAGAGAGAGAGAGAGAGACAGAGAGAGAGAGAGAGAAAGAGAGGCAGAGAGAGAGAGAGAGAGAGAGAGAGAGAGAGAGAGACAGAGAGAGAGACAGAGAGAGAGAGAGAGAGACAGAGAGAGAGAGAGAGAGAGAGAGAGAGAGAGAGTGGGGAATGACATTTGAACCCAGGCAGCATGCTTGGAGGACTATAGCCTTCGTACATGGGGTGCCACTAGGCTACCGGCCCCCCAACTCATTTTCAGTTTAACTTCACCGGCTGATTTTAAGATTTGAATACTGACTCATGAATCTTAAACGGTCTGGCTCCCCCTGATCTGCTCGAGCGTTTGCTTTTATCCCTTCTTATTTTCTATTAACCCTTTAAACTTTTCATGTCCTGCTGATTTTACATCTGCGTTTTACACGTTTTGATTACGTTTGAGTGTGCAGCTCTTCTGTCACCTGTTGTTAATTCTAAATGTACTTCATAAAATCACTTGGATTGGATCTGATTTTAGAAGCAGGACACTTTGTCCGCTTACAATTTCAACATTGTTATGACCTCCTTTTGTCATTTTTATGTTCCAACTCTGCTTCTCAAACTTAACGATCTGGACAATCTTTGACACTTTACAATCTTCTGTGTTTGTAGGAAACGCTGAGAGGATAACAGCCATCACTGTGGCTCAGTGGCCGACAGTTTCTCACTCTGTCCGTGCAGTAGACTCGATAACTCTGCGATGTTCAGTCCTCTCCGACTCCCAGAAAACGACCTGTCCAAGTGAGCACAGCGTGCACCTGATTGGAGTGCGATCAGATGAATCACGTGCTAACATCATGTACACTGATGGAAACAGAGGTGATAAATGTGACAATAAATCTGAAGAGCATCCGACTCCAAAGACCTGTATCTACCACTTCTCTAAGAACGCCCGCTCCGCAGACGATGGCACGTTTTACTGCGCCATGGCTACATGTGGAGAGGTTTTATCTGACAACAGAACCAAACTGGAAGGTGAGGGTAAAAATATTATTATTCTGTTAGTCAACTATTCTACTCTTATAGCCGACTCAAATGCTTTTAAGGTTTGAATCATCTTATTCTGCAAAATTGACAGAGTGTCCACTAGAGGCTGGCTGCAGAAGCACAGGAAGTCACATACACACCCATTCTAAAAAGCCTGTTTTTACAGCAGAGATGAACATGTTTACAGCCTGGTTCAAAAAAACAAATAGGTGTGATTAGCTCATGTCTGGATGGACACACACTGTACGGGGGGTGAATGTTTTGATGACTCATCAGTTTTGATTTGATGAAGGATAAGAGTTATTCACAATAAGGCGTGTAGCTGACCTGATTGACAGGTGGGCGCGGTGTAACGGTTTGTCAGGAGGTTTAAAACCCGCCTCAGCTCCAGCTCTCAGCCTGTCGTTAGGTTGACTGAAAGTTAGACTGAGACAGCATTTCCAGCATGGAGACCGCCATTGATGGGACTCCAGCGCCCCCTGCAGGAACAGACTGGTGACGTCACTCAGAGTTCAAACATTCAGATCAGCGATGTTTTAAAACAGCAGCAGAAATGCTGACTAGACTCTTCTCCTCTGTCGCCCCCCGGTGGTGGAACGAACTTCCAAACTCCATGTGATCTGCAGAGTCCCTCTGCACCTTTAAGAAAAAGCTAAAGACCCAGCTCTTTCATGAATACCTACTAACTTAATGATGATGGTCTCCATATTATTGATGATGATGATGGTAATGACGATGGTTTTTGTTTGATAACGACGACTTATAAGTTGGTTTCTATACTGATTAGAGCTCTCAAGAACTGCCCTCAATGTTGTGCTTTGCCTCTGGTCACTTCCTGTCAGCACCTGTGTGTCCAATCAGACTCAAAGCTGATCGTTTGCTCTTACTCACATTGTTCCCTTTTTTCTAGATCCTTGCTTGTGTTGTTCTTACTCTCTGATGTACGTCGCTTTGGATAAAAGCGTCTGCTAAGTGAATTGTAGAATTGTAGTAGAATTGTAGAAATGTGTGTCATATTCGTGAAGCATCCTGTTGTGCCCTGATGATTTCATGAAGCCACGCCCTCTTCTTTTCGCTGCTTGTCTCCTCCTCCTCAGCAGGAGAAAGGTCAGAACTTTTTATTTAAGAATGTACACATAAAAACATAATGTGCGTCCAAAGAGTAGATATTTTCCAAACTATTGTTTGTTTACCTCGTAACGTACGCTGTTGCTTTTGGCTTGTGTGCGCTCCCTCCTCCTACTCCACACTGCATCTCATCTGGAAGGCCCTTGAGACTGTTGAAAACCTAAACCCTCATGTCTATGTCCGTAAGACTACCATCCCCGTCAGGTAGAAATGTTTTGCGAGTGAGTTTGAGAGACATTTCACCTAATAGCAAAAGTTTGTAGGCTAATCTCTGTCAACCCACACAGATCAAATGTGAGCTAAAAAAAAATCCTCTTTCATTGAATTTATAGTTTCTCTAACTTTGACTAATTGTCATTGTGTGTTTCCTTGAATGTTTCAGGCAGCAGTTTGTGGTCCTTTGAGTTAATGAAAGACACCATCATTCTGTGTCTGCTGTCTGCTGTCCTGGTCATCAGTGTGACCGTCATGGCCCTCCTCATCTACGGCATCAAGAAACACAGATGTGATAACTGCAACGATGCAGGTAATCATCGAGGAGTTAGGTCACTGTAGCGCAGTTCTATCTTTAGTGTTAGAACCTATCTGTGATTATTAACTCATTGCATCCTGACCTTTATTTTAAATCCTTTGTTTTCTATCATGTTGTAGCTGCTGCTGCTGCTCTGCAGGAAAATGTTACAAACAGGAAGTTAAAGGTGAGATGAACCTTTTTAAAAAAAAGAGCAAATGAGATTCATATTTGTAAATCCTTCATAATTCATGAAATGTTTCCGCAGAGAGACGATGAAGACACCTGGATTTATTCGACTGTCCTCTTTACCGTGGTGAAAACTGGCAATGGTGGAAGAAGGGACGTGAAACAAGACAGAGAGAGAATCTACGCTGTCAAGGCGCCGGGGTTCGATTAGCTTTTTAGACGGGTCGTTAGCCTTTATGTAGCTCAGTGTGTGATCGCTGATGTTATCCTGAAAGCCGAAGGTTAATGATGGTTTTTTCTTTTTCTTTTGTTTGTTTAAATGTTTGGCTTGAAGCAGGTGCTGTACATGAGCGACTATATGAAAGTAAAGAATGCATTTTGTGATAGCAGTAAGCACGGCTACGAGCAGGGCCGCCCCTGGCCAAAGTGGGGCCCAAAGAGGAAGTTTTATTGCCCCCCTAACCCCCCCTACTTATAGCATATATTTGCAAGAATGTATAAAGCTGTATATAACATTTACTGCCAACTTCCACATAGTCCGTGCACCACAATCCAGCAGTGCTGCACCGCTGTAGTCAAAGCTCATGTTTCCACAGCGAGCGCCGTGGTCCGTCTCCAAGCTGGACAGAATCGAATGACCAGGACAGGAAGTCAGACAAGAGCGTCTGGTCAATTTCAAAACAAAACAAAATATGCAGAGTCCTGATCGAATATTCCATCACTTTGTTTTAGTGATATGTTTGGTGTTGGTCTTGTGTCAGTCTTGATCCCTAAATGTCTTGGTCTGGTCTCGGGTATGTCTTGGTCTCGGTTAGATGGGTCGCATTACAAATAAAGATTGATTGGTGATATTTGGAAACCCTGTGATAAATGAAACAAAGTATTATGTGGGTTTAAAGGAGTATTTAAAACGTCTATGATTTATTTCTTCCCCACAGGTTTTGTTATCTTTGTATTCATCGTGTGTGGTTAAAGGCAGCCGAGCTTAGATGCTCTGCGATGAAACCCATGAAACAAGAAATGGCAGTGCGGTTGTAATGAAAGAATAAAAGACGTGTCGCTTTCTTTATCTAGAAACAGAGACCACGAGACAGGAAGCCAATCACAAAACAAAGATGTGAACAGCTTGTGTGTGCCACTTCTTCCTCGCTGCCGTCACCATAACTTGACCACGAAGGTTTCAAACTATTTTAAATACATCTATACATTAAACACTGAAAGAGACCTGCTTTTTAATAGACCTCCACACACACACACACACACACACACACACACACACACACACACACACACACACACACACACACACACACACACACACACAGACACACACACACACACACACACACACTGTTTTTACACCTTATCTCGTTAGTACACGCATTGCGAACAAGCCTGGCAAAAACTGGGGATGATTGTGACGGTGTCTGAATTTAACACCTTTGAGAGATCGCATTATTCCCCACACATGTTAATATGTTTAAAATGACAGCAGGAAACACCATGATTAAACATTCACAGCTTCTGCATTCTAAAGAATTTCAATATTGTCATTTATCAGAAGCCTCCGGACCAGAACCAGCAGACTGAGGAACAGCTTTTTCCCCAGAGCTGTTTCTCTACTGAACTCTACCCCCCAAACTCTGAACTCTGTCTCTCTCTCTCTCTCTCTCTCTCTCTCCGCACCCTGCTGACCCCCCTTTCCCCTGCATGTCACCTCACACCCATCATCTCCCCACCACTCCTCCTGGTCACACACACACATCTCTCATCCATCTGTATTATTGTATTATAGTATGTTCATATTCTTTAAATTATCTGTAAACTTGTATAACATGCTCACTGCATCTTAATCTGTATATTATTAGTATAGCATGCTCACTGCATCTTAATCTGTATATTATAATCCTAAGAATACACTTATTTTGTAGCATTACTTATTTATAGCATTTATTTATATTTATTGCATCCCATTAATCCAGCCATCCAGATTTACCTAATAATTCACTTTTTTTGTCTACATCTGTAAATTTTGCAATTACTGTACATAGCACAGACTCTTGCACTTTCTGCTTATTTGCACTTCTGGTGAGATGCCAAACCTCATTTCGTTACTCTATACTTGTATATGTGTAATGACAATAAAGTTGAATCTCATCTCATCTCATCTCATCTTATGTCGTCCGATTTCCGTCTTTTCTCCAACATTTTATTTTAAACTGGGGATTAAATAAAGGAGGTGTTTGAGCATATAACCAATCTAACTGGGGAACCACAGCGCTTAATTTCAGATGTTCAAGGCCAACTTCTTCTCCTCCATCAGCGCAAATCGTGTTTGCAGAATGAGGAACACCAGGCACCGCTAGCCCAGGTACGAGAAGAAAAACAGATCCTGCGGGACGACTTCAAATGAATGCAGGATAAACTTAAGACCTTGCAGGACAAATGCAAGGCCCTGCAGGAGGAGAAGAAAACACTGCATAGAAGCAGCAGGTTGGCCGAACAGACAAAACTAATTGTTACGGTACCCGGAATTCAGGATAGGCAGGTACGTACTGCAGCCCCCGGGTCAGCTGAGGAAGCCTCAGATGAAGGATGGGATACTGAACCAAATCCCTGGAGGAGGGAGACAGACATGTTGCAAGACCTGGAGGAAAGGAAAAAGGGCCGCCAAGTGGTTAGGAATCATGGGAGATATTTCTGCTACTCCCCCATGAAAACCCCCCCGATTAAAACGACCTCCGCGTTGACCGTAATCATGACGACCTTTTTTTTTTTTTAATTGTTCTCCAAGTTTTACATTTTCAAAACTTCCTGCCGCAAACGTTTGGACCATGACCACCAACTTGAGCTTAAACCCCCGGAAAACAATCCGGCTTTCAGACCGGTGATTGAACATGTCAGGTTAAAATCCTCACCAGGTTCAACCACAGTCATAGAGATGTGGTGCTGCATGTCCACAGTTTGAGCTGAAGACAGGAGAGAAAAATCACATCAGATGTTATGAGACAGCAGCAGAAAGCGTGTCAGGGTTAGATCATTGATCTCAAATGTTTCATGTTCTCATTTGTTTCAGAAAGTCTTACACATTATACTTACACAAAGCACTGAGAAGAATCAAAGCAGCAAATCTTCCGACCATTGTGCTACAGCACCCTTGTTGCACAACTGAAGTCTCCCACACAGATGTCAGACTAAGTCAAAAGGTGATCAAGGTTTCCAAAGATGTCAGCGTAGCACTCTGCCTCTCTCATCAACAGCTTCTAAAAAAAGGAAACCGCTAACCACAGAGCGATGAAGTCAGATCATAAGGTCCTAAAGTTAGACATGTCCACATGTGGTAGTTTCTAAACTCTTGCACTGACAGGTCAGACAGTTAGATAGATAGATAGATACTTTATTGATCCAGAGGGAAATTCAAATTCAAAGTTTGTATCAACATCAAGTTTCATCAAACCCTAATGAACTTAAATCTTATAATGATGCTCATGAGACAGAGGTGCATGCAGAGACAGTTTAATGATACAAACAGGTTTAATGAAACATGAAGTATGATGCTCACACAAGGTTAAGTCATGAATGTTCAGTTTGTACAAAGCAGACAAGACTAGCGCTGCAACAACCGATCGATAAAAGTGATTTGATTACTCATTCGTTGTGTTGCACGATTATGGCAAATTGCAAAAAATATTGCAAACAAATATTTGTTAGCTGCAGCGCCACAGACATTTTAAATTTTCTCTAATAATAATTTATACTTTATTGATCCAGTGAGGGGAAATTTGTTTTTTACACTCTGTCTAGTAAACATGCTACACAAACATAGGCTGAAATACACACACATGCACCAACAGGATCCTATGGACATGCACTAATGGAGAGGTCTCAGAGTGAGGGGGCTGCCCACAGTGGGCGCTCCTGAGCTGGTGGGGGGGGGTTAGGTGCCTTGCTCAAGGGCATCTCGGCAGTGCTAAGGAAGTGGACTGGCACCTCTCCAGCTACCCGGACTTGGTCCGTGCCGGGACTTGAGCCGGCGACCCTCAGATTCCCAACCCAAGTCCCTACAGACTAAGCTACTGCCGGCCTAAGATCTGACACATCCAACACATTTTTAATTTCAATGTAAGGAATGTTTTAAAATGCAGTCAGTGAATCATGAACATAAAACCTTTTATCTATTATTTCAGCGTTATCAAACACGAAGTTGGACGATGCTCCTTTGGCTTCACAGATTTCTCTGAGTCGCTCGGAGACATTGTCATGGTGCTGCAAACGTGCTGCTGTTGTCTTCGTAGTGTTTCTTCTTCTTCTATTTGACTTCCATTAATGGGAGAAATCCAGCAGTGCCTCTGGGTAACCATCCTAAAGATAAAGATAAAAAAGATTAGTGCCGCCATACGTTCAATAAAACAACTTCTGAACAATTTAGAACATGACACGGTAATGGTCGATCCAAAACTGATAAGTCATCAAACCCCCCCCCCCCCAAAGTGTGTGCCGATCGAGACATGAGCTAATCAGACCTATTTGTTTTTTGAACCAGGCTGTATTCCCCTCAAAATTGGTGTGGACCATCCTAAGACCTTGGCCATACTACCTCTCCAAGCTCAAAGACATGCGTCAAAAGCTGTTGTTGTTCGATCAAACAGGAAGTAGTTATTTTAGGTGTTTAATATGGTCGTGAACGCACAAAGATTCATACACATCATCCCAGTGGGAAAGTAAAACTTTTGATATAGGTGTAATGAGCTACACACCCTGACATGCACAGGTGTGCGAGGGCCCAGAGTCGCAAGGACAATGACTACAGGGTCCCACTCTTGTTCAGGAATTTCTGGAAAAACATGATAGCAGACATTTAATCCTTCTGTTTTCTTTACAAGCTATATGAGATGATGTTGAGAAGGGTACAATTTAATCACAGATGCTCCCACATTTATGGAGGAAAGAGAAAGTTCATGCTTTAATTAATAAATCCTTATTACACAAATGACCCTTTCTCTTTAAGGTCCAATCAGTGAGCTGTGTAGAGACTGAGATGATAAAGTGACCTTACTATCTGATCATTAAGGAAACATGCTATGTTGAAGTGTTGGCTTCTCTGACAACAATGCAGCAGCCAGTATGTCCTCCTTCTAACTTTAGATTCTGCTCCTGAATGCTCTGGATTTGTTTGGACCAGAGAAGGTAGGCGCTTTTAAGACACCCCTATACAGCCGTTTTGGACACCCCTCGGTTTGTCAGATATGAGAGCAGTTATCAGGTCAACAGGTGTTGCAGCGATGGAAGCGGGCAAGAGAAGTGGTTCAGATAGAAGTGATTGTACCCGACCTAAAAAGCCTCTGCATGTTTCTAATAAGCTCCACGAGCAGAAACGTGCTCAAACTAGCTCTCTATAATGTTTAGAATTTAGACTGCAGTACCTATTTTAAAAACTAGGTGTCAGAGCTATATACTGCTCCTTTAAATATAAGTTTGAGCAAATTAGGGTTTCGTTAGAACCTGATTTGTCATTTTCCTTTTCAGAGAATCTTAGCAGTGACTCCACATCGATTTAAATGAGAGAACTGCAGTGATTGGAATTTTTTTTTTTTTTTTTTTAAATGAGTCATATTAAAGAAGTGTGAACACGTACTTGTCTTCACTGTAGTTCCTTCACCAAACAGGATTTGTCCACATGTGAGCACAGCGCAGTAGTACGTCCCGGCGTCAGACGAGTTGTGTATGGTTTTGGACAGATTGTAGACACAGCTTCTCTTCTCTTCTTCTTCACTTCTGTGGCTTTGAGTGTAAATAACAGCTGGATGAGCTTCTCCTGCTGCAGCTCTGAACCAGTACACACTGTGTTCACCTGGACACTGCTCTCTGTTTTCTTTGGACTTGGAGAGAAGTGAACACTGGAGCTTCACTGAGCCGCCCGCCTGGACCGACTGCGCCTCCGGTCTTTGTTTCACATAGACCAGGTTCTGGTGGTTTTTATGATCTGTGTGAGTCACAGTGAAGCAGGAATTAGCTCATGATATTTGGGGCACAGATGCAGACAAAGAAAAAACTGTAATGTGCATACTTTACCATTCACCGCTACTATTGTACCGTTCGTTATTTTCAACGTGTACGGAGTTCCCACTTGACAGAAGTACGTTGCTTCATCTTCTTTGCTTACATTTCTGATGATGAGAAAGTTCAGATAACCCTCCTTGGTGATGGTAAATCTTGAGTTGTCAAATTGCTCTACTAGGATAACTTTGTCAAAACTTCCTGCTGCAACTGTTTGGACCATGAATCCAAACTTCATCTTGTACCAGTTCAACAATCCAGCTTCATCTTTGGTAAACAAACATGCCAGAGTCACACTGTCACCCGGTTTAACCACAGTCACAGAGATCGGTTGAGGCATCTTTATGGTTTGAGCTGAAGAGTGAGAGAAACATCAGAGACTTTCAAAATGTGTGTCAGCCCGAGGGCCATTTGCGGCCCTTGAGGGGATTTTTTTTTTTTTTTTTTAATTGATTTTCAAATACAAAACAATAACAGCTCAGTGCACTTTAGCAAAATATTTGCATAGTTGGTCCAGTAGTCACATTCAGCATCCACCAGTATAGTATACATGTGATTAACAGTGAGGTTGTACAATAGCAAGATAATCATTCAGGGATCATTATGATAAGTTGCACTTAACATTTAGAAGATTCAAAGCTTCTATCATTTCCTTTTAAAGAGATGAGTCTTTCCACTAATATAGTATCTTAACTTTTCTAACATCACAACATCAGATATCAGCGATTTCCACAAGTGAACAGTAGGGGGTTCATCCCCAACCCATTTTGTCATTACAGCCTTCCTAGCCAACATTAAAAGAAATTGGATTACGTCCTTATGTTCCTTCAAAATGTTCGGTAGATTTCCTAGGAGGCATAGAAGTGGGCCAGGAGGCAGTTGTTGTCCTATCACCGTGCCTATTTCTCCACATACTGCTTTCCAAAATAATTTAATTTTTTCACACTCCCAAAGACAATGCATTCTAGTTCCAGTATTAGCTTTGCATTTGGAACAAATTGGGGAAGCTCCTGCTGTGAACTTATTATAAACATATGGAGATATATAAACATTATGCAAGATATTGTATTGCATCTCCTTATATCTATTACAGATTGAAATCTTGGAGGGTAACATCAGAATTTCTTCCCATGTATCTTTATCTATAGCCACCTTCAGCAGCGCCGACCATGATGTTCTTAAGGAAGCAAGTTTATCCACATCCAAATTCTGTCGCTCAGAGTAAAACCTTGATACAAAATGTTCATTTTTTGTATGATCCAAGAAAAATCTTTCCAGCATATGCGAACCACTAAAGAAATTGAGGGTATTTGCCTTCTTCAATACATAGTGCCTGACTTGTAGATATTTGTAAAAGTCCTTGGTAGGTATATTGTACTGATCTCTCAGAGAGTCAAACGTTTTGATGATCCCATTACTGCAAAGATCATGTACTCCTTTTAAGCCTGCTTCCTGCCACTGTTTATAGTTAGGCCCTGCCCCCTCCACTGATAAATCTGGATTGTCCACCAATGTTGTAAGTGCATTCAAGGAACAGTTTTCCTTAAACATTGCCTTTAAGCTTCTCCACATCCTTATGATATTGGTTATTAACAAGTTGTCCTTAACTAGAATTGGTAATTCCTTCAGTCGTTTGTCTAATAAATTTATAGGGGAAAAAGGTTTACACATTATGGCCTCTATTTCAAGCCAAGGCAACCCAGTGTTTCCAACCACCCATGAAGAAATAATCCTGGCATGTATTGACATAACATAATTTTCTACTTTAGGTAGACCCCACCCACCTTTTTCTTTAGTGAATTGTAACTTCTCTAATTTTATTTTGGGTTTCCTTCCTCCCCAAATGAAGTCTGATATTGCTTTATTAATATCTCTAATATCTTCTGTCCTTAAAATTACAAAAAGCATAGATACAGGATAAATTATCTTAGGGAGAATAGTCATCTTAATGAGATTGATCCTACCAAGAAAGGAAATGGGCAGATTCCTCCATCTCATCATATTTTCTTTCAAGTGCTTAGTCAACGGGTAAATGTTTTCACTATACAGTCGATTGAGTTTTGGCGTGTCTTTTATTCCCAGATAGCTGAAACGATCAGGGGCCCAGCGAAATGGTCTAACAAAATCAGGTTCAACACGCCTATCGCTCACCAGGGGTTTCCTGTAGAAATGTTACCTGAATCTTTTCTTTTATAAGCGAATTCAGGACAGATTTCCTCTTAACAACATTATTAGAGCCCCGGATATTCCATGTACATATCTTGATACTCATTTATAACTGGTAAACGTATATGTATGTTGTGTTCCAACAATAACTGCTTCATATGATCCTAACCAATCTATGACTTTAAATCGTGTGCGAGCTTCAAAAGAGAACAGAGATGGTTCCAAGCAAAAACTGAACCTAACGCTAAGAATCCTGAACAGTCCAGTTCCAAAAGGGAACTGGGAAAAAACAAAAGAAAAAACAAACATAAGTCTAAACTTGTCATACTCAAGCATTGCAAAAGTATAGCTGGGGGGGGTGGTGACAAGGAGGAAAGGTAACCCAAACTATCCTCCCCATCTGGATTGTAGTAATATGGTGCCAGTAAATCTGCAATCAAAGCCACCACAATAAAACAAGAAGTATCAATAATGATAACATCTAACAAAAAGACGTTTTCCTCAAGGATTTGCATTCACAGCGTAAACTTAACATGGCACGACTGACTCATTATTGTGTACTGATGTTAAGGGAGACTTGTCCACTAGTTGTCAGTAGAAGCCAAATAGTAAGACCTAACCCTGGTCGGTCAATGTCAACACAGCTAGAATAACCTTATCAACCTACTCCTATGCGATGATGTACGTACCCTTACCGAGCTCATCATGGAGCTGGCAGTTTTTTAATATAGTCATTAATTTCTTCCATGCAGGAGAGTGACATCATCTTCCCATTGATGTTGGTTATTTTAATCACGGCAGGATACACAAATGAGTATCTTATACCAGCCTCACGTAGCCTCCTCCGGGCGCTTGCTGACTCCTTCCTCCTTTTCACTACCTCAGCGGAGAAGTCCTGGAAGAAAGATACGTCCTGGCCTTCCACTTTAATCCTGCCCTTGTTCCTTGCCGCATACAAGATTCTCTGCTTGTCGGTGTAGTTGTGTAGCCTCACCAAAACAGCTCTCGGACCATCTTTGCCGCCAAGCCTCAGCGGAGGACCGGTGCGGTGGGCTCTCTCGATCCGGATTCGCTCTCCTAATATGCCCAGAACTTCTGGGATCCATTTTTCAAAGAAGCCCACCGACTCCTTTCCCTCCATGCCTTCCTTAAGTCCAACAATTCTCACATTCTGCCGTCGGCTTTGGTTCTCCATGCTTTCAATACGATCCGTTGCTCTTCTCAGTGCAGTCTCCAGAGTATCCACTCGCGGTGTGACCAGCGGTATTGTATCCTCCAGGTCCGATTTTTTGCAGCCCGTGACTTCAAATAAAAAATCAGAAGATTTTGGCCCGAGGCCTCAATTAAGATCGGCACATTTTCTTATTTTTCTTTTTCATGTTAGCAAGGGCTGAACAATATTCCTAAAATAGAAAATGTTCAGTAACATGTATGTTGTTGTTTTTTTTAAATCTACAGCTTTTACTATTTTCCCAATTTTTTTGTAAACCATGAAAAAAAACTCATGCACAGTTTTTGCAAACAAGCGGACTGTTTTTTAACATTTAATGACCTGAGCTAAATGCAGAAAGCTTTTCCAAAAAAATGAACCACGTTACAGGCTTGATTCTGAGAAAAAAACAAATAAAGTAGAACGAAGAAATCAAAATATTTGATTGGAAAAGGTTTTCTTTAGCGAGCCTTTTGATTCTGATCTACAAAGCCTAACTATTTTTTCAATTATATTTTTAAAAACAAAACCTGTGGCCCGCGAGCGATTCTAACACGACAATTTTGGCCCGCAAGGAAAAAAATTTGGACACCACTGATGTAAGTCACCTGAAGTCTTTTTCCCCTCTCTTTCTATGAAACTATCGATACAAACATACTCATCTTAAAGGAGACAAAGTTTATACTCACACAAAGTACTGAGAAGAATCACAGCAGCCAGTCTTCCGATCATTGTGGTATATCACCTCGGTCTTGCACAACTGAAGTCTCCGACCCAAATGGAAGATTTCATCACAACATGATCAAGGTCAACAAAATACAAGTCGTTGTGATTGGCTTAGACAAAAAAAGAACTCACGTCGTGCAAAACCAATCATCACGTCCCGTTTTCAGTTAAATTTAGATTTTTTTTTAAGTCGGCAAAGCGCTCATGAGTAAGCAGTGGAAATGGGTTGTGCAGTTTTTTTTTGTTTTTTTAGTTCTTCTACTTATCAGGTCCAGGTGACTTTATTTGTACCTGTAGGTAGATTTGTTTGCAGCAAGCGAGATCAACATCCATCATGACACAGATGACAGAACAGATGTAACAATGAACAACACATTAGAGAGAAGGAGAACTATTTAAACCGACTAAAACAAGATCAAAACCTACAGAAGTCAGAAGAATTATAGGAGGGCGCGAGGTTCCACCAATCAGAGCGTAGAAGAGAGAGAAGTGTAAACCAATAAGGTCCATAAAAAACACAAATAATCCAGGATAAAAATATGTTTTTTTGTGTGTTTTTGCTAATATAACTACAGCTTGTTCACTTCTGTGATAGCGGCAGGAACAAAGCTGCTTTTGTTTCGGTTGGTTCTGCACCTTGGGACTAAAATCCTCCGTCCAGAGAGAAGGAGCTGAAAATCACTGAGCAAAGAACGGGGATCGTTTATAATCGAGGTAGCTATCCACTGCAACTGTCTCATATACAGGGACGTCGCTCTGTGACTCACCAATCAGACAACTTGACCATTTAAAAATCTGATTTAAGGAATTTCTATCTTTTAAAGATGTTTGACCGAAACCATGACAACATCTATCTTGTACATCTTGCTACATGTGTCTCCTGTGAATACCCAGCCTCCACCACCGGACTGTGTCGTCCTCATTCAAGCACGACCTGCTCCGACCCCCACCCATATGCTCTTTAGTAAGCATAGTAAAGCATAAATCATTCTCAATGCATTATGGGATGTTTAGTTCATAGATAGATAGATAGATAGATAGATAGACAGACAGATAGATAGATAGATAGACAGACAGACAGACAGACAGATAGATAGACAGACAGACAGACAGACAGACAGACAGACAGACAGACAGACAGACAGACAGACAGACAGACAGACAGACAGACAGATAGACAGACAGATAGACAGATAGATAGATAGACAGACAGACAGACAGAGAGATAGACAGACAGACAGATAGATAGACAGACAGACAGACAGACAGACAGACAGACAGACAGACAGACAGACAGACAGACAGACAGACAGACAGACAGATAGATAGATAGACAGATAGATAGACAGACAGATAGACAGATAGACAGATAGATAGATAGATAGACAGATAGACAGACAGACAGACAGACAGACAGATAGATAGATAGACAGATAGATAGACAGACAGATAGACAGATAGACAGATAGATAGATAGATAGACAGATAGACAGACAGACAGACAGACAGACAGACAGACAGATAGATAGATAGATAGACAGATAGACAGATAGATAGATAGATAGATAGATAGACAGATAGACAGATAGATAGATAGATAGACAGATAGACAGACAGACAGACAGACAGACAGACAGACAGACAGATAGACAGATAGACAGATAGATAGACAGATAGACAGATAGACAGATAGATAGATAGATAGATAGATAGACAGATAGATAGACAGATAGATAGATAGATACTTTATTGATCCCGAGGGAAATTCAAAAACTCGGTTACTGTTGAGCTCTATGGCTATTATAATCTCTTTGCTCTCGTCTTGCTCACCACAAAAATAAAAAATACTTGTCTTCAACTTCAATTTAAATTCCTGATGTGTCCGCCAATTACAGCTAAGTAGTGATTGGCAATTAAAAGGAGCCCAGTGTAAGTTCAAGCAGGAAGACTGGTTATATTCTCTCACATTCATTTGATTTTCTTCATTCAGTGTAGCCCCTCCCACTCTTCCTCTCCCCCCGTCTCCCTGCTTTGGTGATCAGCTGATTTGGGGCGTTTACTCTGTAAGTAATCAACCAACCCGACTCTGCCACAACCTCTTTCAACCAATCATCCTGCTGCTGTCAGATTTTAAAACCTCTTCTCTCTCTTTCACAGTCAGTCTGTCATTTCAGTGCGATCGCTGCGACCCTCCTCCATTCCAGCTCAGCAGTGTTCAGAGACAGCCTCAGAAACCCACTCCTCATCACATCCTGCATTCTCCTGTCACCACCACCACCATGTTGGCATCTTGCACCGAGATAAGAGTTGAACAAAAACATCAGGAATGGCTAAACTGCTGTTCTAAACATCAGCGTCTGTACTTTTTATGCATATAGATGCTGTATTGTTTTCTCACATACAACTAGTTTGTGTGTTAGTTTCACAGCACTTTTTACAAGTGGCTAATGTTCATGTTCGAAAACAGCCACATGCAAGAGCTACGCTGACACGAGCTGTGGTCGGCCATGTCTTTGTCTTTGACCAACCACTGAAGCGTTTTACTCAGAAGACACTTTGAGCCTCAACAGGATATGCTGTGAGGTTTGAGGTGCGAGTACAGAAGTGAAAGAAGAAAACATCTGAGAGCTGACCTTATTGAAGGCGCACTCACACTAGGCAATCTGTACTTTGCTCAAGCATGCGTCACCCCTAGTCCAGTTTGCCCCTCAATAATAAAAAATAATGTTTTATTGAGCTGCAACTGTAGCTTGATGTAACTCTGATTACAATTAAATGACTATAAGGGAGAGAGAGAAAGAGAGAGCGAGAAAGAGAGAGAGAAAGTGAGAGAGAGAGAAAGCATGAAGCAGAAACAGCTTAGGAGATATTTCTTGCATGCTAGTGGTTAGTTCACTGTGCATTAAAACTTTTAGGTGTTCTGCCTGTGGTCAACTTTTTGTCCACACACACAAACAAACAGATGAACACACATTCACAGTCACAGCTGAAGACCAAGTCATGCATGGAAACTCGAGTGCCGTTGTGGTTAGGCTTCACATCGAGGTGTGAATACAAAGAGGCTTTTTTCTGTTGCTGCACTCTGTTTGAATCTCAGGAAGTTCAACTTAACTTTTATTTTACCTTCTTTAAAGTGAGAGAGCTATAATACTGTTTTTATTAGAAATAGTATCACAACACCAACTCAGGTTTAGGAAAAGGCAGCAATGTGAAGTGTTTTTATTGTGTTTTTCACCAGCCAGAGGGGAGGTGCTAATCTCTCACTGGTTTGTACCTGCTCTGTTTGGCCTCAACAAGAGATATGTAGTGGGAGTTTATGGCTTCATAAAATAAGGCTGGCTGCACACTAGACAGCTACTTTGGTAACACTCTGAAGACTCTTCAAATAGTACAAAATGCTGCAGCTGTAGTGACAAGAACTAGGAAAAGGGATCACATTTCTCCTGTATTGGCTTCTTTGCACTGGCTCCCAATAAAATCTAGAATATAATTTAAAATCCTTTCCTCTCTTACAAAGCTCTGATCAGGAAAAATCTTATCTTAAAGAGCTGATAATGCTGTATTACCCTTCAAGGACATTACACTCCCAGAATGCAGGTCTAAGTACGGACTCTAAATGTACTATGGGAGGTAGAGCCTTCAGTTATCAGGCCTGCTCGTGGTACCTACAGTCTCTAAATGTACTATGGGAGGTAGAGCCTTCAGTTATCAGGTCTGCTCGTGGTACCTACGGTCTCTAAATGTACTATGGGAGGTAGAGCCTTCAGTTATCAGGCCTGCTCGTGGTACCTACAGTCTCTAAATGTATGTTATCAGGCCTGCTCGTGGTACCTACAGTCTCTAAATGTATGTTATCAGACCTGCTCGTGGTACAGTCTCTAAATGTACTATGGGAGGTAGAGCCTTCAGTTATCAGGCCTGCTCGTGGTACCTACAGTCTCTAAATGTATGTTATCAGGCCTGCTCGTGGTACCTACAGTCTCTAAATGTATGTTATCAGACCTGCTCGTGGTACAGTCTCTAAATGTACAATGGGAGGTAGAGCCTTCAGTTATCAGGCCTGCTCGTGGTACCTACAGTCTCTAAATGTACTATGGGAGGTAGAGCCTTCAGTTATCAGGTCTGCTCGTGGTACCTACAGTCTCTAAATGTACTATGGGAGGTAGAGCCTTCAGTTATCAGGCCTGCTCGTGGTACCTACAGTCTCTAAATGTACTATGGGAGGTAGAGCCTTCAGTTATCAGGCCTGCTCGTGGTACCTACGGTCTCTAAATGTACTATGGGAGGTAGAGCCTTCAGTTATCAGGCCTGCTCGTGGTACCTACAGTCTCTAAATGTAGTATGGGAGGTAGAGCCTTCAGTTATCAGACCTGCTCGTTGTACCTACAGTCTCTAAATATACTATGGGAGGTAGAGCCTTCAGTTATCAGGCCTGCTCGTGGTACAGTCTCTAAATATACTATGGGAGGTAGAGCCTTCAGTTATCAGGCCTGCTCGTGGTACAGTCTCTAAATGTACCATGGGAGGTAGAGCCTTCAGTTATCAGGCCTGCTCGTGGTACAGTCTCTAAATGTACTATGGGAGGTAGAGCCTTCAGTTATCAGGTCTGCTCGTGGTACCTACGGTCTCTAAATGTACTATGGGAGGTAGAGCCTTCAGTTATCAGACCTGCTCGTGGTACCTACAGTCTCTAAATATACTATGGGAGGTAGAGCCTTCAGTTATCAGGCCTGCTCGTGGTACAGTCTCTAAATATACTATGGGAGGTAGAGCCTTCAGTTATCAGGCCTGCTCGTGGTACAGTCTCTAAATGTACTATGGGAGGTAGAGCCTTCAGTTATCAGGCCTGCTCGTGGTACAGTCTCTAAATATACTATGGGAGGTAGAGCCTTCAGTTATCAGGCCTGCTCGTGGTACCTACAGTCTCTAAATATACTATGGGAGGTAGAGCCTTCAGTTATCAGGTCTGCTCGTGGTAACTACAGTCTCTAAATGTACTATGGGAGGTAGAGCCTTCAGTTATCAGGCCTGCTCGTGGTACCTACAGTCTCTAAATGTATTATGGGAGGTAGTCTATCCTAATAATTTTTTGTAACATAACAATGAGTAACGTCTTTACCTGCTCTCTGTAAAGCGTCTTGATATAACATTTGTCTTCAAGTGTTTTGGGGGACAGCAAGAACAGACCAGACAAATAGATTCTGAGATTTTCCTGGGCACGTGCAGCTCAACCAGACAATGTGTGTCGACATACTCATCCAAAGTCTTTTGACTTCAAAATTGATGCTTTCACAAATAACTGGTTGACTTCAGTGTTCATACGTATGCTTCTTTTATACAGAGTGGAAAATACTAATGATAACTGTAGTTATTGTGTTTCCACTCAGCAGCAGGTACAGAAACCCACCATGAAAACTTGAAACAGAAGCTTGCTGCTGCTATTGTTTCATGTGCTTTGGCTTGAATTTCCACTGTGGTTGTAAAGTAATACCCTCATAATGAAGGGCCAATCAGATTGCCCTGTGATTGTTCCCTCCTACTTTATATGGTTCTATGAAGGAGAAGCAGCTTCTCATACGAGTTAATTCTACTGCTGTATTAAGTGGACGAAGGAGAAAATGAAGTCTGTTCTTGTTTTTCTACTGATGCTCACACTTGCTCGTAAGTTTATGTCCAATCTTCTCGTCTAATTCTGATCTTTTAAGGGTTAATATGTTTTATTTTTAGCACAGAGCATACATGATCTTTCTCTGTTGTTAAACACTGACATATATTTATTTTCTTCAGGATGCACCATCGATGAGAACTTTGAGACAAAGACTGTTGGTGTTGGAGATGATGTGACTCTGACGTGTCCTCGTGATGCTTCTTTATCTTCAACACAATTATTCTGGTTCCGGCTCGTTTCTGGTGATTTGCCTGAGGTTTTGGGAGGAACCAATGCCATTGATTCTGACCTTGTTGAAGAAACTCCTGGATTCACAGCAAAAAAAGAGCCTGGAACATTTGTGGTGATTATTAATGGAGTAAAACTCAGTGACACTGGACTTTACATTTGTGTGAAACGAGAGAGGATTAAAATGACAGTTTTAAAAGGAACATTTCTGCAGATTAAAGGTAAATAAAATGCACTTCAACTTCTTTAAAATAATACCTAACACCATTTATGACAGCAATCAACCAAATGTCCCCTAAATAAGGAAAAAACATACAGCATACTTTCTAGGATTTTTTTCTCTCTAAACTGCAGCTACTTTGAATATTTTTAACAAATCCAGCGTATTTACTTTGTGTTGAATTTATTCAGGACCAGAGCCCAGTATCACCTCAGTCGTTGGAGACATTTCACAGGATCCAGTCCACCCAGGAGACCTGATGACTCTGCAGTGTTCTGTTCTCTCTGAGTCTGAAAACAACACATGTCCAGGGAAACACAGAGTGTTCTGGTTCAGAGCCGGATCAGATGAAAATCATCCCAGTGTCATTTACACTCATGGAAACAGACCTGGAGGATGTGAGGAGAGTCCAGAGGCTCACTCTCCACAGAAATGTGTCTACAGCTTCTCAAAGACCGTCAACTCCTCCGACGCCTCGACTTATTTCTGTGCTGTGGCCGCATGTGGAGAGATATTGTTTGGAAATGGGACAAAGATTGACATCAAAGGTAACTGCACAGCAGTATCTTAACACAATATGTTTTTATATGTTTTCAGGAGCCGACAATCAGACGGTCGTAATAGCTCTGTCTCTGTTATCAGCTGCTTTGGCTATAAGCTTGATTATTATAGCTTTCCTGATTCATATCATCAAGACTAAATCGTGTGATTCCAGCAAAGGTAACAGAACATTATCTCCAATAAATAAAAAAAGTATTGAGCAAATATTAACTTTATATCTTTGTGTAAATTAAACGTTTACATCTTTGTTTTTAATTGATATCACAGCTGCTGAAGTTCTGCAAACACATCCTGCAGCCGATCGACGACGCCAGCAGGTGAGATACTTCAGAAAAGATTCAACGAGAATCATTTGTTGGAATATTGTTTTCCTTTTTATAAGTTTATAGAAATATCTGCAGGCTCATCCTATTTTTTCTCAGGTAGCTGACATTACCATATAATGACCTGATGTTGTACGAATAACCTTACTGTCCCCTGATGAGTTAGCAACGCATGCTAACATTATTTGTCAGAACTACTTAGGCAGACTTTGACTGATTCACGGCGAGAAAGTTGTCCACCCGTTAACCGTTGGTCGTTTATGCGGTCGTTTATACCGTTGGTCGTTTATAGCGCTCATGCAAACTTTCTCGCAGGTCAAAAGTTTCACCCTCATGTTGCTGTTGAAACTAAATTCATGATACATACTCTGCACAGCTTTATCAACAGCATACTGACTTCAAACTATTTTTTGTTATTTTCTCAGAGCGCTGAGGACTCATTGGTTTATTCTGCACCGACTTTTTCTAAGATTAGAACGGACAAAAGAGAGAAGAGAAAAGTCAAAGCAGCAACAGAAGAGACGATCTACACCGGGGTCAGAACTCCTCCGACTGGATAAAAAGATGTGCTCATTTAAGACGTATTAAATATTTGATATGTATATTATAAGACTGTGGGGAATGTAAAATCTTACAGCAATGTGACCATAAGAAGAGAATAACCTTTGTAATGTTTTGTGTATGGTTTTACATGTTTTGACTCATCTGTGTTCAATCATTGTTAGATTGGTTTTATCACCAAAGGTAGAGTATTAGCAAGATAAACAATATTTGCAGTCGTGCACTAAAACTGGACGGAAGCTGGAGTGCTGACTGTGTGTCGGGTAATGTTCAGTAACACAAGGTGCACTGTAGTGGGGACAAACAGTGGAGCAGCTTACCTCTGCTTGGTAGTGGAGTGGTCTCTGAAGCGGTTGCAGGAACACTTGTGTGGGAGAGAAGCTGGTCCACTGTTTCTCTTTTTTTCTGTGTCGTTTTAAAGATGTTAACTTTTAACTTTTATTTTTGTGTTGATTCAAAGGCAAAGATGATTGTATTAAAGGAAAGATGTGTTTGAGGATTTATGTTGCATTTCTTATTTTAAAGCTTTTTTGTTTTTAATAAACTCTGTATGACACGAGGACTGACTTGTTTTTCTTCTTCTACTGCAGAGTTTTTATAATATTCTTGACTATTTCTTTCATTTTTAATAAAGGTGTTGCTTTACAGTTTTTTCCCACTGCGAAAAAACAATTTTGCAAACTATGCTGGTTTTATCAAAATACACACCCAAACTGCAACATACCTCATATATCCTGCAAAATGAAGCACTGCAACCAAAACTACATATAGCATTATCAAAATCAAACTTTTGCACCAAATGGCACCACACTTCATTCATATTACCAGATTTTTGTCTAACCAACTACACACTGTTGGGCATAATGAAAAGCACTCTCATCTTTAGTATGCTTTGCCATAATACTAAAATAGTTCGAATTGTAGAAAATTCTTCAGATTATTCACATGCACAGAAATATTTGCAGAGAAAGATAAAGATAAAGATAAACTTTATTGATCCCCCGTGGGGGAAATTTGTGCATTACAGCAGCTCAAGAAAACAGGGGACGGGAATATAGTTATTACAGTTTTTTCCAATTGCTAACACACTAAAATGACGTGCATAGCACAATTATGTAAACTGACACACAGAGAGCAAAACCTCTTCTCAAGTCTCCAGAAGTCTAAACACATTTTCTGCTTTACACACATTTTGCAATTCAAAATGAGACTTTTTAAATGCACTGAACACGGTTCTCTGCATAAGACACAACAATCTGACATAAAGTCACATGTTTGCAATTTCAGAACACTGCCATTCAAAATGACACGACATGAGCTAATTAGCCAAACACCTCAATGGTTAATTGTTATCACTTCGATCAGGAAGTAAGCACTATGAAAAGACCACAAGTGAGCACCTTTTTTTTTACAACAACAAGGGAAGAGGTTGCAGAGAGAGGAAGAGGGAGGGTGAGAATGAGAGGGGGAGGAAGAGTGTAAAACTGTAACACATTTTGACTGGATGAAAAGTTTCTCCTTCCTGAAGTTCATGACCACAGCTGAGGGTTGGAGCGAAGATCGACCGGTTAATCGTAGGTTTAATCTTCCAGCGTAGTTCCCTCTTCACCACGACGGTCCGGCCCACAATCCTGCTGAGCCCCAAATGAATGGCCACCTTATGGTGGTGAAGGGGTTTGCATGTCCCTGTGAACCTGGAATTTGTGTTGTTGGGGGGCATTACCCCCTGTTAGGGTCTCCTAAGGCACATAGGTCCCAGGTGAGATCCAAACAAAGAGTGATTCAGAAACCTCCAAGAAGCAACAGAAGGGGAACACAGATACCTTGGAAGTGAGAGACTGGGCCACCTCACTGGAGCCAGACCTGGGGGGGGCCTGACGGCAAGCGTCTAGTGGCCAGGCTTTCCTACATGGGGCCCAATCGGGTTCAACCCGAAGAAACAACATGGAGCTGCCACCCTGTGGGCGCACCACCTTCAGGGATTGGCATGGGGGTCAGGTGCTGTGTAGACCGGACAGCAGGCGTAGGAAGTGGCCTAGGCGAGCTGATTCCTATCAGCGTGGTCTGGTATTGTTTATTTTGAATTTAAAGCTAATGCCCCCGTGTTATCGTTTGGATCTTTTTTATCTTCTTTATGTCTGACATGTAGAAGTTCACCAGCAGTTGATTTGGAAGTCACACCTTCTTCAGGCATGTCAGGAAGTGGAGACTCTGAAGAGTTTTTTTGGCCATCGCTGAGGTGTTGATGGACCAAGTCGCGTCCTGGCTGACGTGGGCACTTAGGTATTTGAAGCTGTGCACGACCGCCACTGTCTTGCCGTTAATGTTGGGCTTCAGCCTCCTGAAGTCGAGGACAATCTCCTTCATCTTCACCGCATTGAGCATCAGGTTGTTGTCTCGGCTCCCAGTTCTCAACCTCTGTTCTGTAGGCTGACTTATTGTTGTTGGTGTTTCAGCCAACTAGGATGGTCAATTCTGAGGTGCACCTGTGTTCAGTATGATGGAGGTGGAGACATGCTTTACCATGGACACAGTACAGTCTGTGGCCTGTCAGTGAGGAAAACATTGATCCAGCTGCACAGGAGTGTTAATGCCCAGCGGGATCAGTTTTGTGGACAGGTTCTGGGGGGGGGTGGTTTAGGTTGAAAGTGGAGCTGAACTGAAGTGAATGAACAGCATCCCGCTGATCAAAGTGTGTCTGCGCAGTGGGGAGGACCAGTGACACTGCGTCCTCAGTTGTGTTGTGGGTGTTTGTCCAAGGAGAGTGGCATGTTGCTCTTGATGTGTACCAGAACAAGGCGTTCAAATAACTTCATCACAACCGGTGTCAGCGCCAGTGGTCAATGAGTCAGTGACCTGATTGCTGTCTGTTTTAGCACTGGAGGAATTGTGGCCAACTTGAGGCAGGTTGGGACTGTTGCCTGCTTCAGGGAGATGTTAAATAGGTTGGTGAACACTGCTGTTGGCTGTCCTGCACAGTGTTTCAGGGCCCTTCCTGTAACCCGATCAGTGGCTTTGTTCTGGATGAAGTTGTTCCGAGGCGGTCTCACCTAGTAGGGGCTCAGCATCAGCCCACCTGGCATGTCCCCCTGCAGTGTCAGTGATGGGTTGTTGAGATTGTCTCTACAATCAAACCTGGCAAAGACGTGGTTCAGGTCCTCAGGGAGAGATGAGTTGGCAGTGTGTGTTGGGCTGCTGTTGTTGCCTGCATAGCCTGTTATGGTCTTGATGCCATGCCACATGCGTCAGGAGTCAGAGCTCCTCTATACGCATTTTGTAGCAGCGCTTCGCTTGTCTGATGCCTTTCCTCAGTCTGGACCCGGCTGTACTGTAGGCCACCTGTGCGAAAAGCAGTTTCACAAGCCTTCAACAGGTTAACCATAGCTGCATTCATCCACAGTTTGTGGTTGGGGAGTGCATGTATGTTCATCTCTGTGGTTATATTGCCCATGCAGAAGGTGCTGAGTGCAGCAGAGGTAAGGCAAAGGTGTTTAAGTCTGTGTGGTTGTTGTTGGTGGCAGTTTGTTTGAAAATGTACCAGTCTGTCTCATCGAAGCAGTCCTGTAGCCTGGGCATTGCTCCCTCAGGCCAGACCCCGATGGTACAAAGTGTGATGTTTAATCCTTATGATGAGAGGTCTGTATATGGGGGTCACAAGCAGGCTGATGTGGTCAGACCGGCCAATGTGGGGGAGGGGGATGCTTTGTAAACCCCTGCTATGTTGCAGTAAACATGGTCAAAGGATTTATTTCCTTTTGTTGGGAAATCCAGGTGGTATCTAATGGGAGAGCTCCAGGCCGCAGAGTCTGAGCAGGCCACCATCTTTACACCTACCTTACACCTCACAACCTACAGAACGTACCGCAGCACTTCCAAACACACACACATCAAAGACCACACACCCTCACAGAATACTCCAAAAGGGACAATAAACCACAAACACAGAAGTGGGCGTGTCTGTGTGTAAGGGACTAATGTGTATCCACATCCAGGTCCAGATATGGTCACTTCTGGTTCCAAAGAACCATTGTAGTATTTGCAAAAATGCCAACATTGATGCTCACTGGTTGGCTTCAGTGTTCATACACTTCTTTTATACAGAGTGGAAAATACTGAAGAAAACTGTAGTTATTGTGTTTCCGCTCAGCAGCAGGTACAGAAACCCACCATGAAAACTTGAAACAGAAGCTTGCTGCTGCTATTGTTTCATGTGCTTTAGCTTGAAAGACGGTCAAAAAAAATTTCCACTGTGGTTTTAAAGTAATACCCTCATAATGAAGGGCCAATCAGATTGCCCTGTGATTGTTCCCTCCTACTTTATATGGTTCTATGAAGGAGAAGCAGCTTCTCATACGAGTTCATTCTACTGCTGTATTAAGTGGACGAAGGAGAAAATGAAGTCTGTTCTTGTTTTTCTACTGACGCTCACACTTGCTCGTAAGTTTATGTCCAATCTTCTCGTCTAATTCTGATCTTTTAAGGGTTAATATGTTTTATTTTTAGCACAGAGCATACATGATCTTTCTCTGTTGTTAAACACTGACATATATTTATTTTCTTCAGGATGCACCATCTATGAGAACTTTGAGACAAAGACTGTTGGTGTTGGAGATGAAGTGACTCTGACGTGTCCTCGTGATGCTTCTTGGTATTCAACACAATTATTCTGGTTCCGGCTCGTTTCTGGTGATTTGCCTGAGGTTTTGGGAGGAACCAATGCCATTGATTCTGACCTTGTTGAAGAAACTCCTGGATTCACAGCAAAAAAAGAGCCTGGAACATTTGTGGTGATTATTAATGGAGTAAAACTCAGTGACACTGGACTTTACTTTTGTGTGAAACAAGAGAGGATTAAAATGACAGTTTTAAAAGGAACATTTCTGCAGATTAAAGGTAAATAAAATGCACTTCAACTCCTTTAAAATAATACCTAACACCATTTATGACAGCAATCAACCAAATGTCCCCTGAATAAGGAACAAACATAGAGCATACTTTCTAGGATGTTTTTCTCTTAATTCTAAACTGCAGCTACTTTGAATATTTTTATCAAATCCAGCGTATTTACTTTGTATTGAATTTATTCAGGACCAGAGCCCAGTATCACCTCAGTCGTTCAAGACATTTCACAGGATCCAGTCCACCCAGGAGACCTGATGACTCTGCAGTGTTCTGTTCTCTCTGAGTCTGAAAACAACACATGTCCAGGGAAACACAGAGTGTTCTGGTTCAGAGCCGGATCAGATGAAACTCATCCCAGTGTCATTTACACTCATGGAAACAGACCTGGAGGATGTGAGGAGAGTCCAGAGGCTCACTCTCCACAGAAATGTGTCTACAGCTTCTCAAAGACCATCAACTCCTCCGACGCCTCGACTTATTTCTGTGCTGTGGCCGCATGTGGAGAGATATTGTTTGGAAATGGGACAAAGATTGACATCAAAGGTAACTGCACAGCATTCAATATGAACCATTTTTTAACATTCATTTTCAAACAGTTGAATCCACCTGAAAGATTTTAGTGTAACATCTTAACACAATATGTTTTTATATGTTTTCAGGAGCCGACAATCAGACGGCCGTAATAGCTCTGTTTCTGTAACTGCACATATTTGGAGATGTGACAAAAGTAGATGTTGAAGGTCAAACGTTTTTTATGCTAAGAATCTGCAGATTAAAGTGTGAAATGATGGTCTCATTGCAGATTGGTGTGATCTCAACACATATATTTATCATAAAACACATCCTTTATAAAATATGCCGATGACTCCGTTGTTGTATGTCTGCTTCAAGAGAATGAGACGAGCCACGGCCCGGTAAATGACCAGTTTGTACCAGGTGTGAGGAGTCTTACCTCCAGCTGAACATATCTCAAACTCAACATATGATTATTGATTTTAGAAAGAAAACTCAAGTGAACGATGCCACTATTCAAAGGTCAGAATATTGAGTAAGTGCAATCTTATAAAAACCTTGGGACCATCATTGATTTGAATTTTAACTTTGAAGCTAACGGTTTGTAAAAAGTCTAAACAGTGTTTGTGTCTGTAGGAAACTGTCGTACTTTCATGAACCATAATGATGATGTTTTATCATGCTGTTATTGGATCAGTCTTGTCTTGTTCTTTGGTGTCATGGTTTCAGTCAAACCTGCACCTCAGTGCTCTGTACCTCCGTTCTGAGGTATGTGGGGTGAGTCTGATTGGTGAGTCTCAGCTCTTCCTGGCGTCTCTGAGACAGTTGCAGAGGATAGCTACCTCGATTATAAACGATGATTCTCGTCCTTTGCTCAGTGATTTTCAGCTTCTCCCTGGACGGAGGATTTTAGTCCCAACGTGCAGAACACAGCGGTACAAAAACAGCTTTGTTCCTGCTGCTATCACAGAAGTGAACAAGCTGTAGCCATATTTGCAAAAACATTTTTTTTTTTTCCATGTCAAAAACTTATTTTTACCCTGCCTGAAGAGATCATTTTTGTTTTTGATATTATTGGTTGAGATATCTCTCTCCCTTATGCTTCTTATTGTGAGAACATTGAGCACTTTTATAATTATTTGGGGTTTTTATGATGTTTTAGTCGGTTTATATATAGTTCCCCTTTCTCTAATGTGTTGTTCATTGTTACATCTGTTCTGTAATCTGTGTGTTATCTTGCTGGCTGCAAACAAACCTACTTAAGGGTACAAATAAACGCACCTGAACCTGAACTGTAATCACATTATATTAATAATTAAATCATTCTTTTTTATTTTCATTCTTGTCTAGAACGAACAGCAAGTTTTGAATTGATCGGGCTGGTCATAGCGATACTCTGCTTGGTGATTTCTCTGATTGGAAATGTTTCTCTCATTTGCTTCCAAACTCCGAGAGAAGAAAGTGAACAATCTAAAGGTTAGTGACGATGACCCGTTCTAAAAGCATTATACAATTTCATGTAACAACGTGTTCTCAGAAGGAGGAAGACACTTTTCTGCCGGGTTATAATCTTCCTAACAGCTGTGGTTGTTGGCTCAAGTAATGAGACGAACTCGTTCTCTAAGCAGCAAAAAATCATCAAACCTTCTTCATCTTTCATTTTAACTCTGCATGTATTTTCTGTTTCATTATCCAGCTGCTGTCGTCCTGCAATTAAACAGCGAGAGGGTGAAAAATCAACAGGTAAATCATTTAAAGATGTTCATGTTGTCCTTATGTTTTTGTCCGTTTAACTGTTCATGTCTATCTTTGCCCAGATTGATGAGGAGACTAAAGTTTACTCTGCTGTGGTCTTCACCATGAGGAAAGCTGACCGTGGTGCAGTGAAGGATGCAAAATTAGCGCAGAGGAAAAGGATGTGTGCTGCTGTGAAGGATTTTGGTTTGAATTAGTGAGTGAAAAGGTCTGTTTGGCTACATTTGATTTAGCTGATTTTAGTTTGTTTAAAGCTTAAGAAAATGCTGATTACCTCCAAATATCTACACTTAGATAACTTAAGGAGGTGCTATGAATATTCTATCACTCAGGTTGTGACTGTATTGGTATGTGTATGCAAATGATATTCTATAATTCATAATAAAATGTATTTGTCAAACCTCCTTGGATTAAAGGACTGTAACATTCAGGCTTACCGGGTCTCCTGCGTTGTTCTTTCTGTAAGTCCATGAGCGCTTTGTTTATGAGGAAACATCACACCACATGTTGGGAGGATAAGAAATACATGTTTCTAAATCTGCTTTACATTTTCAGGGTTCTGTCAAATGTCTCGTTATCATTTGGAGGTAATCAATCATTCAGTCAATCAATCTTTATTTGTTCAGCACCAATTCATAATAAATGTTTTCTACAAAAACAGCCGCTCTGCACTTTACTCTTTATTATATTTACAGAAACACAAAATTCATCCATCAGCAGACAAACATTTAGCAAAGTAACAATGGGAAGATAAAAAAATTGCTTTTTACAAAGAGAAACCTGGATCAGAACCAGACTCATGTTGAACAGGCAGAAGCCTGGATCAGAACCAGACTCATGTTGAACAGGCAGAAGCCTGGATCAGAACCAGACTCATGTTGACCCGCCACCTGCTATGACTCTGTTTGGCTTGAAAGAACGGCATAACTGGGTATTACAAGGCCCCAAAGTCAGACTGGCCTCTATGAATACTCATATAAGCTGCTATGATTTTATAAAGTCATAAATACAGAACACTGTGGTGTCATTCCTCTTGCACGGCTGTATTCTTTACCTTCAAGGCAGAAAATACTTTATTTCAGGTTGTAAAAATGTTTCTGAACATGAAATGATTACATGTGGGGTCCCCCAAGGGTCTATTCTTGGCCTTCTCCTTTTTCAAACAAAATAACTGTATTCGGTCCCAAACAGGAGGGATCATGAGTCAGCGCTCATTTACCATCAATTTCACAGAAGCCACACATCAAGCAAGAAATCTGGGTGTTGTTTTGGAGTCTGATATAAATGTAAACATTCACATAAAAACAAGTTCAAACACGAAGAAAAGAGGGAACAGATGACACAGTCTGAGTCGCTTTTATACCTCAGGGGAGACCTGGGGCGGGGCCCTCCTCGTGGATGGGCTTGGACAGGTTGTTGGTCGCTGCTGACGCCTGATTGGCACATTGGTGGGACTGGTCTGCCAGACGGGCCGTCAGCAGGTCCCTGGATGAGGGGGAGCAGGACGCTGCCCCGCCACCATGGTGGTGACTCTCACTCCAGAAAAAGGTTGCCATGGGAGGGGCCCACCTTGTGGATGAGGGTGGACCGCAACATACAACTCTTTTAGTGCTGCGCAGGTTCGCAAGTGATAAATCCAATAGCAATAGCCTTAGAGGGTGGAGCCTATACGATATAGAATGCAACGCACGGTTTGCAAACATACACACACGGACGACTCAACACACTCACAGAACTCTCCAAAAGGGATGTTAAACCACACACAGAGAAGGGGGCATGTGTGCGTTAAAATGACTGTGTATCCACATCCAGGTCCAAAAATGGTCTCTTCTGATTCTAAAGAACCATCGGGGTATTTGTCAAAATGCAAATGTTGATGCTTTTACACACCACTGGTTGACTTCAGGGATGTTCAATCAGAAACCACAGATCTTTCTTTGAGATAATAGGGTGCCATATTGTCTTCTGGTTTAGCTGCCTGGTCCCAGAACAACCTGTCAGAAATCTGTAGAGCACCTTTACAATCGAGCCTTGAAGATTCTGCACAAAAACACAAATAGGACATCATCACTGCAGCATTTTAAGTAAATACAAGACTTTAAGTTTTACACATTTGCTTGATCCATTAACACTAGGACCACCAACATTCTAGACCCCCCTCCAAGCACCTCAGCCGTCTGTCAGACAGCATGTGCAAATGTAATTGTTTGTGCTCAGAAACACACAAATATTGAATTTTTTTGATGAAGTTAAATACAACTTACTTTTATGTACAACCCAAATAGGCTATCACAGCATAAGGCAGGATTGGTAACCTTTTAAATGTCGCATGTCAATTAACAATATATGTCTGCTTTTTTAGTGCGCCGTTTTTTACTGCTGCTCCACGTCTCCCGTTGCAGCGCTCTTTAGTTTGCTGGTAGCTTCACATTGCATGTGAATTTACACCAAATGACCGTGATCTAAAAACACTTACGTGACACTCAAATAAGCAGTGAGTAAAGTATGTTATTCTTCTTTTCTCTAGTCCCTCAACTAAACAACTTTTATACGCAAGGGGATGAGCCGGCCAGCCGGCTCGTCCATGTAAACAGTGTGTAGATACCACGGGACTCTCATGACAGTCATGACTCAGAGTTATTTTCAGAGGACATACTAGATTTCTGCTATATTTATGTGTAAAATATTGCATATTCTACCTTTAAATGTTGAAACATGCTTGCTCCTTAGGGCTGCAATACTCCTCTTAAAGGCTAGTTGGCAGAGTGATTTTATTGCAAGTTTAGGGTTCTGCCACATTCCCTGTTTTTTTGTGTACAGGAAACCATGAGGACTGAAACCGGCAAGCAGCAGTTGATTTTACTGCTGCTTGACCTACGTCCTACCTCAGTCAGACCCAAACTAGACTAGGCGTTTTGAGCATGCTCCACAAACCCCTCACCTGCTCCTACATAAGGGAGGTGACAAGGGTAATCTCAATAATTACAGGCCAAACAATATAGAATTCTTAATAAATGACTAGTTTAAAGATTTTCTTTCCAGAACCAAAATCATGAGCCCATATCAGTCAGGTTTGAGGGCGCACTCACACTAGGCAATCTGTACTTTGCTCAAGCATGCTCCACCCCTAAAGTCTAGTCCGCCCCTCAGTGATGTCTCGAGTGTAAATAAAGGTTGAAAAAAAATTGCCTTTTTGAGCTGTAACTGTAGCTGGACGTAACTGTGCATATAAAGTTACTGACTTTAAGTGAGAGAGAGAGAAAGCATAAAGCAGAAACAGTTTAGGAGATATTTCTTGCATGCTAGTGGTTAGTTCACTGTGCATTAAAACTTTTAGGTGTTCTGCCTGTGGTCAACTTTTTGCCCACACACACAAACAAACAGATGAACACACATTCACAGTCACAGCTGAAGACCAAGTCATGCATGGAAACTCAAGTGCCGTTGTGGTTTGGCTTCACATCGAGGTGTGAATACAAAGAGGCTTTTTTCTGTTGCTGCACTCTGTTTGAATCTCAGGAAGTTCAACTTAACTTTTATTTTACCTTCTTTAAGGTATAAACAAAACCTACTGTTTTTATTAGAAATAGTATCACAACACCAACTTAGGTTTAGGAAAAGGCAGCAATGTGAAGTGTTTTTATTGTGTTTTTCACCAGCCAGAGGGGAGGTGCTAATCTCTCACTGGTTTGTACCTGCTCTGTTTGGCCTCAACAAGAGATATGTAGTGGGAGTTTATGGCTTCATAAAATAAGGCTGGCTGCACACTAGACAGCTACCTTGGTAACACTCTGAAGACTCTTCAAATAGTACAAAATGCTGCAGCTGTAGTGACAAGAACTAGGAAAAGGGATCACATTTCTCTTTTATTGGCTTCTTTGCACTGGCTCCCAATAAAATCTAGAATATAGTTTAAAATCCTTTCCTCTCTTACAAAGCTCTGATCAGGAAAAATCTTATCTTAAGGATAATGCTGTATTACCCTTCAGGAACATTACGCTCCCAGGATGCAAGCCTAAGTACGGACTCTGAATGTACTATGGGAGGTAGAGCCTTCAGTTATCAGGCCTGCTCGTGGTACCTACGGTCTCTAAATGTACTATGGGAGGTAGAGCCTTCAGTTATCAGGCCTGCTCGTGGTACCTACGGTCTCTAAATGTACTATGGGAGGTAGAGCCTTCAGTTATCAGACCTGCTCGTGGTACCTACGGTCTCTAAATGTACTATGGGAGGTAGAGCCTTCAGTTATCAGGCCTGCACGTGGTACCTACAGTCTCTAAATGTATTATGGGAGGTAGAGCCTTCAGTTATCAGGCCTGCTCGTGGTACAGTCTCTAAATGTACTATGGGAGGTAGAGTCTTCAGTTATCAGGCTTGCACGTGGTACCTACAGTCTCTAAATGTATTATGGGAGGTAGAGCCTTCAGTTATCAGGCCTGCTCGTGGTACAGTCTCTAAATGTACTATGGGAGGCAGAGTCTTCAGTTATCAGGCCTGCTTGTGGTACAGTCTCTAAATGTACTATGGGAGGTAGAGCCTTCAGTTATCAGGCCTGCTCGTGGTACCTACAGTCTCTAAATGTACTATGGGAGGTAGAGCCTTCAGTTATCAGGCCTGCTCGTGGTACCTACAGTCTCTAAATGTACTATGGGAGGTAGAGCCTTCAGTTATCAGGTCTGCTCGTGGTACCTACAGTCTCTAAATGTATTATGGGAGGTAGTCTATCCTAATATTATTTTGTAACATAACAATGAGTAACGTCTTTACCTGCTCTCTGTAAAGCGTCTTGATACAACATTTGTCTTCAAGTGTTTTCGGGGACAGCAAGAACAGACCAGACAAATAGATTCTGAGATTTTCCTGGGCACGTGCAGCTCAACCAGATAATGTGTGTCGACATACTCATCCAAAGTCTTTTGACTTCAAAATTGATGCTTTCACAAATAACTGGTTGACTTCAGTGTTCATACGTATGCTTCTTTTATACAGAGTGGAAAATACTAATGAAAACTGTCGTTAGTGTGTTTCCACTCAGCAGCAGGTACAGAAACCCACCATGAAAACTTGAAACAGAAGCTTGCTGCTGCTATTGTTTCATTTGCTTTGGCTTGAATTTCCACTGTGGTTTTAAAGTAATACCCTCATAATGAAGGGCCAATCAGATTGCTCTGTGATTGTTCCCTCCTACTTTATATGGTTCTATGAAGGAGAAGCAGCTTCTCATACGAGTTAATTTTACTGCTGTATTAAGTGGACGAAGGAGAAAATGAAGTCTGTTCTTGTTTTTCTACTGACGCTCACACTTGCTCGTAAGTTTATGTCCAATCTTCTCGTCTAATTCTGATCTTTTAAGGGTTAATATGTTTTATTTTTAGCACAGAGCATACATGATCTTTCTCTGTTGTTAAACACTGACATATATTTATTTTCTTCAGGATGCACCATCTATGAGAACTTTGAGACAAAGACTGTTGGTGTTGGAGATGATGTGACTCTGACGTGTCCTCGTAACGCTTCTCAGTATTTAATACAATTATTCTGGCTCCGGCTCATTTCTGGTGATTTGCCTGAGGTTTTGGGAGGAACCAATGCCATTGATTCTGACCTTGTTGAAGAAACTCCTGGATTCACAGCAAAAAAAGAGCCTGGAACATTTGTCGTGATTATTAATGGAGTAAAACTCAGTGACACTGGACTTTACATTTGTGTGAAACAAGAGAGGATTAAAATGACAGTTTTAAAAGGAACATTTCTGCAAATTAAAGGTAAATAAAATGCACTTCAACTTCTTTAAAATAATACCTAACACCATTTATGAGAGCAGTCAACCAAATGTCCCCTGAATAAGCAAAAAACATAGAGTATACTTTCTAGGATGTTTTTCTCTTAATTCTAAACTGCAGCTACTTTGAATATTTTTAACAAATCCAGCGTATTTACTTTGTGTTGAATTTATTCAGGACCAGAGCCCAGTATCACCTCAGTCGTTCAAGACATTTCACAGGATCCAGTCCACCCAGGAGACCTGATGACTCTGCAGTGTTCTGTTCTCTCTGAGTCTGAAAACAACACATGTCCAGGGAAACACAGAGTGTTCTGGTTCAGAGCCGGATCAGATGAAAATCATCCCAGTGTCATTTACACTCATGGAAACAGATCTGGAGGATGTGAGGAGAGTCCAGAGGCTCACTCTCCACAGAAATGTGTCTACAGCTTCTCAAAGACCGTCAACTCCTCCGACGCCTCGACTTATTTCTGTGCTGTGGCCGCATGTGGAGAGATATTGTTTGGAAATGGGACAAAGATTGACATCAAAGGTAACTGCACAGCATTCAATATGAATCATTTTTTAACATTCATTTCAAACAGTTGAATCTACCAGGAAGATTTTAGTGAAACATCTTAACACAATATGTTTTTATATGTTTTCAGGAGCCGACAGTCGGACGGCCGTAATAGCTCTGTTTCTGTTATCAGCTGCTTTGGCTATAAGCTTGATTATTATAGCTTTCCTGATTCATATCATCAAGACTAAATCGTGTGATTCCAGCAAAGGTAACAGAACATTATCTCCAATAAATAAAATAAAGTATTAAGCAAATATTAACTTTATATCTTTGTGTAAATTAAACACTTACATCTTTGTTTTTAATTGATATCACAGCTGCTGAAGTTCTGCAAACACATCCTGCAGCAGATCGACGACGCCAGCAGGTGAGATACTTCAAGATGATTCAACGAGAATCATTTGTTGGAATATTGTTTTGCTTTTTATAAGTTTATAGAAATATCTGCAGGCTCATCCTATTTTTTTCTCAGGTAGCTGACATTACCATATAATGACCTGATGTTGTATGAATAACCTTACTGTCCCCTGATGAGTTAGCAACGCATGCTAACATTATTTGTCAGAACTACTTAGACAGACTTTGACTGATTCACGGCGAGAAAGTTGTCCACCTGTTAACCGTTGGTCGTTTATGCGGTCCTTTATACCGTTGGTCGTTTATAGCGCTCATGCAAACTTTCTCGCAGGTCAAAAGTTTCACCCTCATGTTGCTGTTGAAACTAAATTCATGATACATACTCTGCACAGCTTTATCAACAGCATACTGACTTCAAACTATTTTTTGTTATTTTCTCAGAGCGCTGAGGACTTGTTGGTTTATTCTGCACCGACTTTTTCTAAGAGAGACAAAAGAGAGAAGAGAAAAGTCAAAGCAGCAACAGAAGAGACGATCTACACCGGGGTCAGAACTCCTCCGACTGGCTAAAAAGATGTGCTCATTTAAGACGTATTAAATATTTGATATGTATATTATAAGACTGTGGGGAATGTAAAATCTTACAGCAATGTGACCATAAGAAGAGAATAACCTTTGTAATGTTTTGTGTATGGTTTTACATGTTTTGACTCATCTGTGTTCAATCATTGTTAGATTGGTTGTATCACCAAAGGTAGAGTATTAGCAAGATAAACAATATTTGCAGTCGTGCACTAAAAGTGGACGGAAGCTGGAGTGCTGACTGTGTGTCGGGTAATGTTCAGTAACACAAGGTGCACTGTAGTGGGGACAAACAGTGGAGCAGCTTACCTCTGCTTGGTAGTGGAGTGGTCTCTGAAGCGGTTGCAGGAACACTTGTGTGGGAGAGAAGCTGGTCCGCTGTTTCTCTTTTTTTCTGTGTCGTTTTAAAGATGTTAACTTTTAACTTTTATTTTTGTGTTGATTCAAAGGCAAAGATGATTGTATTAAAGGAAAGATGTGTTTGAGGATTTATGTTGCATTTCTTATTTTAAAGCTTTTTTGTTTTTAATAAACTCTGTATGACACGAGGACTGGCTTGTTTTTCTTCTTCTACTGCAGAGTTTTTATAATATTCTTGACTATTTCTTTCATTTTTAATAAAGGTGTTGCTTTACAGTTTTTTCCCACTGCGAAAAAACAATTTTGCAAACTATGCTGGTTTTATCAAAATACACACCCAAACTGCAAAATACCTCATATATCCTGCAAAATGAAGCACTGCAACCAAAACTACATATAGCATTATCAAAATCAAACTTTTGCACCAAATGGCACCACACTTCATTCATATTACCAGATTTTTGTCTAACCATCTACACACTGTTGGGCATAATGAAAAGCACTCTCATCTTTAGTATGCTTTGCCATAATACTAAAATAGTTCGAATTGTAGAAAATTCTTCAGATTATTCACATGCACAGAAATATTTGCAGAGAAAGATAAAGATAAAGATAAACTTTATTGATCCCCCGTGGGGGAAATTTGTGCATTACAGCAGCTCAAGAAAACAGGGGACGGGAATATAGTTATTACAGTTTTTTCCAATTGCTAGCACACTAAAATGACGTGCATAGCACAATTATGTAAACTGACACACAGAGCAAAACCTCTTCTCAAGTCTCCAGAAGTCTAAACACATTTTCTGCTTTACACACATTTTGCAATTCAAAATGAGACTTTTTAAATGCACTGAACACGGTTCTCTGCATAAGACACAACAATCAGACATAAAGTCACACGTTTGCAATTTCAGAACACTGCCATTCAAAATGACACGACATGAGCTAATTAGCCAAACACCTCAATGGTTAATTGTTATCACTTCGATCAGGAAGTAAGCACTATGAAAAGACCACAAGTGAGCACCTTTTTTTATACAACAACAAGGGAAGAGGTTGCAGAGAGAGGAAGAGGGAGGGTGAGAATGAGAGGGGGAGGAAGAGTGTAAAACTGTAACACATTTTGACTGGATGAAAAGTTTCTCCTTCCTGAAGTTCATGACCACAGCTGAGGGTTGGAGCGAAGATCGACTGGTTAATCGTAGGTTTAATCTTCCAGCGTAGTTCCCTCTTCACCACGACGGTCCGGCCCACAATCCTGCTGAGCCCCAAATGAATGGCCACCTTATGGTGGTGAAGGGGTTTGCATGTCCCTGTGAACCTGGAATTTGTGTTGTTGGGGGGCATTACCCCCTGTTAGGGTCTCCTAAGGCACATAGGTCCCAGGTGAGATCCAAACAAAGAGTGATTCAGAAACCTCCAAGAAGCAACAGAAGGGGAACACAGATACCTTGCAAGATGACCAAGATGGCGGCGCGAGCGCATCGCGAGGCCCAGCGTCTCTCTCAGATTTGCAATTTTGCAGTAATTTTATTGTTAATTTCGGGTCTGTTTGCACGGAACAGCCTCGCCTTAACATCCTACACCCGACAGGAACTTTTGGATATCGGAATACACCTCCCTGACGATTTAATCAATAATCTTCGACTCATCCCTGAGATCGCCAAAACACCCGAGGCTACGCACTCTACCCGGCCTGGCGGAAGTGCTCGCAGGCGGCGTCGAGACCGTAAACAAAGGCGGGGGAAGTGCGGAGGTATAAGGGCTAAGCTAAAGCTAACACCGCACCGTCTCCCGTTACCCAGCATTTTCCTCGCTAATGTGCGGTCTTTGGTGAACAAAATGGACGAGTTACGACTTCGCATCATCCACAGTAAGAGAATTATGGACTGTAATGTCATGATCTTCACGGAAACATGGCTAAACAACGGAGTACCGGACGATGCTATCAAGCTAGCCGGTCGCCACACACACCGAGCAGACAGAACAGCAGAGGACTCCGGTAAGACCAGAGGAGGAGGGCTGTGCATCTATATTAACAAAGCTTGGTGTACAGACTCTGTCATTATTGGGAGACACTGCTCAGCTAACATAGAGTTTCTCATGGTTAAATGTAGACCTTTCTATCAGCCAAGGGAGCTCAGCTCCACTATTGTAACTGCAGCCTACATCCCCCCTGATGCCGATGCTAAAGCTGCTATGAAGGAACTTTTCACCGCTATCAGTAAACAACAGACTGCTCACCCGGAGGCTGCATTTATAGTTGCAGGTGATTTTAATCACTCAAACTTAAAGACAGTGCTCCCTAAATTTCACCAGCATGTTTCCTGCAATACAAGAGGAAACAAAACTCTGGACCATGTTTACACAAACATCGCAGGAGCCTACACCACGACCCCCCTCCCCCACCTGGGACAGTCAGACCACCTTTCTTTGTTCCTCATCCCCAAGTACTCCCCACTCATCCAACGTGTGAAGCCATCAGTAACAACGATTAAAGTGTGGCCAGCGGGGACAGACTCTGTACTTCAGGACAAGTTCCATCACACAGACTGGAGTATGTTTGCTTCTCAGGCTACCTTGGGCTCTCACACAGACATTGACACCTACACTTCTTCTGTGCTGGATTATATCAACACCACCATCGACAGTGTTACAACATGGAAGCAGATCACCACGTACCCAAATCAGAAGCCATGGATGAACAAGGAGGTGCGTCTCCTGCTGAAGGCCCGCAACACCGCCTTCAGATCAGATGATGCAATGGCCTACAGCGTATCCAGGGCAAACCTGAGGAGGGGCATCATCAAGGCCAAGCACTGCTACAAGCTGAAGGTTGAGGAACACTTCTCCAACTCCGACCCCAGACGCATGTGGCAGGGCATCCAGGCCATCAGTGACTATAAACCCAGAAACTCCACCCCGATAACCACAGATGTCTCCTTCCTGAACGAGCTAAATCACTTTTATGCTCGTTTCGATAGAGACAACAGAGAGACACAGACCACGACCAGACCTCCTGCAGACAACCAGCCCCTCTCACTCACCTCCACAGACGTCCACGCTGCACTGAGCCGGATCAACGCTCGAAAGGCTGCTGGTCCAGACGGCACCCCCGGGCGCGTGCTTAGGGCATGTGCGGAGCAGCTCACTGGGGTTTTTACGGACATCTTCAACCTGTCCCTCGCCCAAGCAGCTGTGCCAGCATGCTTCAAAGCCACCTCCATTGTCTTTTTCCTGAGGACACTGAAGAGACACCACCTGTCTTCAGCTGTACTGATGAACTTCTACCGCTGTGTGATCGAGAGCATCCTGACCAGCAGTGTCTCAGTCTGGTACGGAAACTGCTCTGTCACAGACCGTAAGGCGCCACAGCGGGTGGTAAAAACCGCCCAGCGCATCACAAGGTGTCCACTTCCTGCCATTGTTTATTTTGAATTTAAAGCTAATGCCCCCGTGTTATCGTTTGGATCTTTTTTATCTTCTTTATGTCTGACATGTAGAAGTTCACCAGCAGCTGATTTGGAAGTCACACCTTCTTCAGGCATGTCAGGAAGTGGAGACTCTGAAGAGCTTTTTTGGCCATCGCTGAGGTGTTGATGGACCAAGTCGCGTCCTGGCTGACGTGGGCACTTAGGTATTTGAAGCTGTGCACGACCGCCACTGTCTTGCTGTTAATGTTGGGCTTCAGCCTCCTGAAGTCGAGGACAATCTCCTTCATCTTCACCGCATTGAGGATCAGGTTGTTGTCTCGGCTCCCAGTTCTCAACCTCTGTTCTGTAGGCTGACTTATTGTTGTTGGTGTTTCAGCCAACGAGGATGGTCAACTCTGCGGTGCACCTGTGTTCAGTATGATGGAGGTGGAGACATGCTTTACCATGGACACAGTACAGTCTGTGGCCTGTCAGTGAGGAAAACATTGATCCAGCTGCACAGGAGTGTTAATGCCCAGCGGGATCAGTTTTGTGGCCAGGTTGTGGGGGGGGGGTTGAAAGCGGAGCTGAACTGAAGTGAATGAACAGCATCCCGCTGATCAAAGTGTGTCTGCGCAGTGGGGAGGACCAGTGACACTGCGTCCTCAGTTGTGTTGTGGGTGTTTGTCCAAGGAGAGAGGCATGTTGCTCTTGATGTGTACCAGAACAAGGCGTTCAAAGAACTTCATCACAACCGATGTCAGCGCCAGTGGTCAATGAGTCAGTGACCTGATTGCTGTCTGTTTTAGCACTGGAGGAATTGTGGCCAACTTGAGGCAGGTTGGGACTGTTGCCTGCTTCAGGGAGATGTTAAATAGGTTGGTGAACACTGCTGTTGGCTGTCCTGCACAGTGTTTCAGGGCCCTTCCTATAACCCGATCAGTGGCTTTGTTTTGGATGAAGTTGTTCTGAGGCGGTCTCACCTAGTAGGGGCTCAGCATCAGCCCACCTGGCATGTCTCCCTGCAGTGTCAATGATGGGTTGTTGAGATTGTCTCTACAATCAAACCTGGCAAAGACGTGGTTCAGGTCCTCAGGGAGAGATGAGTTGGCAGTGTGTGTTGGGCTGCTGTTGTTGCCTGCATAGCCTGTTATGGTCTTGATGCCATGCCACATGCGTCAGGAGTCAGAGCTCCTCTATACGCATTTTGTAGCAGCCCTTCGCTTGCCTGATGCCTTTCCTCAGTCTGGACCCGGCTGTACTGTAGGCCACCTGTGCGGAAAGCAGTTTCACAAGCCTTCAACAGGTTAACCATAGCTGCATTCATCCACAGTTTGTGGTTGGGGAGTGCATGTATGTTCATCTCTGTGGTTATATTGCCCATGCAGAAGGTGCTGAGTGCAGCAGAGGTAAGGCAAAGGTGTTTAAGGCGGCTGTGGATCAGTTGGTAGAGTCGTCGCCTCTCAACCGGAAGGTTGAGGGTTCGATCCCCAGCTGGGCAACATGTCCGATGTGTCCTTGGGCAAGACACTTAACCCCGAATTGCTCCCGCTGCTTCGTTGGCGGTGTTTGAATGGGATTAGTTACTTCTGATGGATGATACTACATAACGATCATCACTACCATCAGTGTGTAAAGGGTGTGAATGCGTAGGTGTGACATGTGGTGTAAAAGCGCTTTGAGTAGTTGGAAGACTAGAAAAGCGTTATATAAGCTGAAGTCCATTTACCATTTAAGTCTGTGTGGTTGTTGTTGGTGGCAGTTTGTTTGAAGATGTACCAGTCTGTCTCATTGAAGCAGTCCTGTAGCCTGGGCATTGCTCCCTCAGGCCAGACCCCGATGGTACAAAGCGTGATGTTTAATCCTTACGATGAGAGGTCTGTATATGGGGGTCACAAGCAGGCTGATGTGGTCAGACCGGCCAATGTGGGGGAGAGGGACGCTTTGTAAACCCCTGCTATGTTGCAGTAAACATGGTCAAAGGTTTTATTTCCTTTTGTTGGGAAATCCAGGTGGTATCTAATGGGAGAGCTCCAGGCCGCAGAGTCTGAGCAGGCCGCCATCTTTACACATACTTTACACCTCACAACCTACAGAACGTACCGCAGCACTTCCAAACACACACACATCAAAGACCACACACCCTCACAGAATACTCCAAAAGGGACAATAAACCACAAACACATAAGTAGGCGTGTCTGTGTGTAAGGGACTAATGTTTATCCACATCCAGGTCCAGATATGGTCACTTCTGGTTCCAAAGAACCATTGTAGTATTTGCAAAAATGCCAACATTGATGCTCACTGGTTGACTTCAGTGTTCATACACTTCTTTTATACAGAGTGGAAAAAAATGAAGAAAACTGTAGTTAGTGTGTTTCCGCTCAGCAGCAGGTACAGAAACCCACAATGAAAACTTGAAACAGAAGCTTGCTGCTGCTATTGTTTCATGTGCTTTAGCTTGAAGGACGGTCAAAAAAAATTCCACTGTGGTTGTAAAGTAATACCCTCATAATGAAGGGCCAATCAGATTGCCCTGTGATTGTTCCCTCCTACTTTATATGGTTCTATGAAGGAGAAGCAGCTTCTCATACGAGTTCATTCTACTGCTGTATTAAGTGGACGAAGGAGAAAATGAAGTCTGTTCTTGTTTTTCTACTGACGCTCACACTTGCTCGTAAGTTTATGTCCAATCTTCTCGTCTAATTCTGATCTTTTAAGGGTTAATATGTTTTATTTTTAGCACAGAGCATACATGATCTTTCTCTGTTGTTAAACAACAACATATTTATTTTCTTCAGGATGCACCATCTATGAGAACTTTGAGACAAAGACTGTTGGTGTTGGAGATGATGTGACTCTGACGTGTCCTCGTGACACTTCTTTATCTTCAACACAATTATTCTGGTTCCGGCTCGTTTCTGGAGATTTGCCTGAGGTTTTGGGAGGAACCAATTCCATTGATTCTGACCTTGTTGATGTTGAAGAAAAGCCTCGATTCACAGCAAGAAAAGAGCCTGGAACATTTGTAGTGATTATTAATAGAGTAAAAGTCGGGGACACTGGACTTTACATTTGTGTGAAACGAGAGAGTATTAAAATGACAGTTTTAAAAGGAACATTTCTGCAGATTAAAGGTAAATAAAATGCACTTCAACTCCTTTAAAATAATACCTAACACTATTTATGACAGCAATCAACCAAATGTCCCCTGAATAAGGAAAAAACATGTTTTCATACTTTCTAGGATTTTTTTCTCTTAATTCTAAACTGCAGCTACTTTGAATATTTTTAACAAATCCAGCATATTTACTTTGTGTTGAATTTATTCAGGACCAGAGCCCAGTATCACCTCAGTCGTTGGAGACATTTCACAGGATCCAGTCCACCCAGGAGACCTGATGACTCTGCAGTGTTCTGTTCTCTCTGAGTCTGAAAACAACACATGTCCAGGGAAACACAGAGTGTTCTGGTTCAGAGCCGGATCAGATGAAAATCATCCCAGTGTCATTTACACTCATGGAAACAGACCTGGAGGATGTGAGGAGAGTCCAGAGGCTCACTCTCCACAGAAATGTGTCTACAGCTTCTCAAAGACCGTCAACTCCTCCGACGCCTCGACTTATTTCTGTGCTGTGGCCGCATGTGGAGAGATATTGTTTGGAAATGGGACAAAGATTGACATCAAAGGTAACTGCACAGCATTCAATATGAATCATTCTTTAACATTCATTTTCAAACAGTTGAATCTACCTGGAAGATTTTAGTGTAACATCTTAACACAATATGTTTTTATATGTTTTCAGGAGCCGACAATCAGACGGCCGTAATAGCTTTGTTTCTGTAACTGCACATATTTGGAGATGTGACAAAAGTAGATGTTGAAGGTCAAACGTTTTTTATGCTAAGAATCTGCAGATTAAAGTGTGAAATGATGGTCTCATTGCAGATTGGTATGATCTCAACACATATATTTATCATAAAACACATCCTTTATAAAATATGCCGATGACTCCGTTGTTGTATGTCTGCTTCAAGAGAATGAGACGAGCCACGGCCCAGTAAATGACCAGTTTGTACCAGGTGTGAGGAGTCTTACCTCCAGCTGAACATATCTCAAACTCAACATATGATTATTGATTTTAGAAAGAAAACTCAAGTGAACGATGCCACTATTCAAAGGTCAGAATATTGAGTAAGTGCAATCTTATAAAAACCTTGGGACCATCATTGATTTGAATTTTAACTTTGAAGCTAACGGTTTGTAAAAAGTCTAAACAGTGTTTGTGTCTGTAGGAAACTGTCGTACTTTCATGAACCATAACGATGATGTTTTATCATGCTGTTATTGGATCAGTCTTGTCTTGTTCTTTGGTGTCATGGTTTCAGTCAAACCTGCACCTCAGTGCTCTGTACCTCCGTTCTGAGGTATGTGGGGTGAGTCTGATTGGTGAGTCTCAGCTCTTCCTGGCGTCTCTGAGACAGTTGCAGAGGATAGCTACCTCGATTATAAACGATGATTCTCGTCCTTTGCTCAGTGATTTTCAGCTTCTCCCCGGACGGAGGATTTTAGTCCCAACGTGCAGAACACAGCGGTACAAAAACAGCTTTGTTCCTGCTGCTATCACAGAAGTGAACAAGCTGTAGCCATATTTGCAAAAACATTTTTTTTTCACGTCAAAAACTTATTTTTACCCTGCCTGAAGAGATCATTTTTGTTTTTGATATTATTGGTTGAGATATCTCTCTCCCTTATGCTTCTTATTGTGAGAACATTGAGCACTTTTACAATTATTTGGGGTTTTTATGATGTTTTAGTTGGTTTATATATAGTTCCCCTTTCTCTAATGTGTTGTTCATTGTTACATCTGTTCTGTAATCTGTGTGTTATCTTGCTGGCTGCAAACAAACCTACTTAAGGGTACAAATAAACGCACCTGAACCTGAACTGTAATCACATTATATTAATAATTAAATCATTCTTTTTTATTTTCATTCTTGTCTAGAACGAACAGCAAGTTTTGAATTGATCGGGCTGGTCATAGCGATACTCTGCTTGGTGATTTCTCTGATTGGAAATGTTTCTCTCATTTGCTTCCAAACTCCGAGAGAAGAAAGTGAACAATCTAAAGGTTAGTGACGATGACCCGTTCTAAAAGCATTATACAATTTCATGTAACAACGTGTTCTCAGAAGGAGGAAGACACTTTTCTGCCGGGTTATAATCTTCCTAACAGCTGTGGTTGTTGGCTCAAGTAATTAGACAAACTCGTTCTCTAAGCAGCAAAAAATCATCAAACCTTCTTCATCTTTCATTTTAACTCTGCATGTATTTTCTGTTTCATTATCCAGCTGCTGTCGTCCTGCAATTAAACAGCGAGAGGGTGAAAAATCAACAGGTAAATCATTTAAAGATGTTCATGTTGTCCTTATGTTTTTGTCCATTTAACAGCTCATGTCTATCTTTGCCCAGATTGATGAGGAGACTAAAGTTTACTCTGCTGTGGTCTTCACCATGAGGAAAGCTGACCATGGTGCAGTGAAGGATGCAAAAGTAGCGCAGAGGAAAAGGATGTGTGCTGCTGTGAAGGATTTTGGTTTGAATTAGTGAGTGAAAAGGTCTGTTTGGCAACATTTGATTTAGCTGATTTTAGTTTGTTTAAAGCTTAAGAAAATGCTGATTATCTCCAAATATCTACACTTAGATAACTTAAGGAGGTGCTATGAATATTCTATCACTCAGGTTGTGACTGTATTGGTATGTGTATGCAAATGATATTCTATAATTCATAATAAAATGTATTTGTCAAACCTCCTTGGATTAAAGGACTGTAACATTCAGGATTACCGGGTCTCCTGCGTTGTTCTTTCTGTAAGTCCATGAGCGCTTTGTTTATGAGGAAACATCACACCACATGTTGGGAGGATAAGAAATACATGTTTCTAAATCTGCTTTACATTTTCAGGGTTCTGTCAAATGTCTCGTTATCATTTGGAGGTAATCAATCATTCAGTCAATCAATCTTTATTTGTTCAGCACCAATTCATAATAAATGTTTCTACAAAAACAGCCGCTCTGCACTTTACTCTTTATTATATTTACAGAAACACAAAATTCATCCATCAGCAGACAAACATTTAGCAAAGTAACAATGGGAAGATAAAAAAAATGCTTTTTACAAAGAGAAACCTGGATCAGAACCAGACTCATGTTGAACAGGCAGAAGCCTGGATCAGAACCAGACTCATGTTGAACAGGCAGAAGCCTGGATCAGAACCAGACTCATGTTGAACCGCCACCTGCTATGACTCTGTTTGGCTTGAAAGAACGGCATAACTGGGTATTACAAGGCCCCAAAGTCAGACTGGCCTCTATGAATACTCATATAAGCTGCTATGATTTTATAAAGTCATGAATACAGAACACTGTAGTGTCATTCCACTTGCACGGCTGTATTCTTTACCTTCAAGGTAGAAAATACTTTATTTCAGGTTGTAAAAATGTTTCTGAACATGAAATGATTACATGTGGGGTCCCCCAAGGGTCTATTCTTGGCCTTCTCCTTTTTCAAACAAAATAACTGTATTCGGTCCCAAACAGGAGGGATCATGAGTCAGCGCTCATTTACCATCAATTTCACAGAAGCCACACATCAAGCAAGAAATCTGGGTGTTGTTTTGGAGTCTGATATAAATGTAAACATTCACATAAAAACAAGTTCAAACACGAAGAAAAGAGGGAACAGATGACACAGTCTGAGTCGCTTTTATACCTCAGGGGAGACCTGGGGCGGGGCCCTCCTCGTGGATGGGCTTGGACAGGTTGTTGGTCGCTGCTGACGCCTGATTGGCACATTGGTGGGACTGGTCTGCCAGACGGGCCGTCAGCAGGTCCCTGGATGAGGGGGGAGCAGGACGCTGCCCCGCCACCATGGTGGTGACTCTCACTCCAGAAAAAGGTTGCCATGGGAGGGGCCCACCTTGTGGATGGGGGTGGACCGCAACATACAACTCTTTTAGTGCTGCGCAGGTTCGCAAGTGATAAATCCAATAGCAATAGCCTTAGAGGGTGGAGCCTATACGATATAGAATGCAACGCACGGTTTGCAAACATATGCACACGGACGACTCAACACACTCACAGAACACTCCAAAAGGGATGTTAAACCACACACAGAGAAGGGGGCATGTGTGCGTTAAAATGACTGTGTATCCACATCCAGGTCCAAAAATGGTCTCTTCTGATTCTAAAGAACCATCGGGGTATTTGTCAAAATGCAAATGTTGATGCTTTTACACACCACTGGTTGACTTCAGGGATGTTCAATCAGAAACCACAGATCTTTCTTTGAGATAATAGGGTGCCATATTGTCTTCTGGTTTAGCTGCCTGGTCCCAGAACAACCTGTCAGAAATCTGTAGAGCACCTTTACAATCGAGCCTTGAAGATTCTGCACAAAAACACAAATAGGACATCATCACTGCAGCATTTTAAGTAAATACAAGACTTTAAGTTTTACACATTTGCTTGATCCATTAACACTAGGACCACCAACATTCTAGACCCCCCTCCAAGCACCTCAGCCGTCTGTCAGACAGCATGTGCAAATGTAATTGTTTGTGCTCAGAAACACACAAATATTGAATTTTTTTGATGAAGTTAAATACAACTTACTTTTATGTACAACCCAAATAGGCTATCACAGCATAAGGCAGGATTGGTAACCTTTTAAATGTTGCATGTCAATTAACAATATATGTCTGCTTTTTTAGTGCGCCGTTTTTTACTGCTGCTCCACGTCTCCCGTTGCAGCGCTCTTTAGTTTGCTGGTAGCTTCACATTGCATGTGAATTTACACCAAATGACTGTGATCTAAAAACGCTTACATGACACTCAAATAAGCAGTGAGTAAAGTATGTTATTCTTCTTTTCTCTAGTCCCTCAACTAAACAACTTTTATACGCAAGGGGATGAGCCGGCCAGCCGGCTCGTCCATGTAAACAGTGTGTAGATACCACGGGACTCTCATGACAGTCATGACTCAGAGTTATTTTCAGAGGATATACTGGATTTCTGCTATATTTATGTGTAAAATATTGTATATTCTACCTTTAAATGTTGAAACATGCTTGCTCCTTAGTGCTGTAATACTCCTCTTAAAGGCCAGTTGGCGGAGTGATTTTATTGCAAGTTTAGGGTTCTGCCACATTCCCTGTTTTTTTGTGTACAGGAAACCATGAGGACTGAAACCGGCAAGCAGCAGTTGATTTTACTGCTGCTTGACCTACGTCCTACCTCAGTCAGACCCAAACTAGACTAGGCGTTTTGAGCATGCTCCACAAACCCCTCACCTGCTCCTACATAAGGGAGGAGACAAGGGTAATCTCAATAATTACAGGCCAAACAATATAGAATTCTTAATAAATGACTAGTTTAAAGATTTTCTTTCCAGAACCAAAATCATGAGCCCATATCAGTCAGGTTTGAGGGCGCACTCACACTAGGCAATCTGTACTTTGCTCAAGCATGCTCCACCCCTAAAGTCTAGTCCGCCCCTCAATGATGTCTCGAGTGTAAATAAAGGTTGAAAAAAAATTGCCTTTTTGAGCTGTAACTGTAGCTGGACGTAACTGTGCATATAAAGTTACTGACTTTAAGTGAGAGAGAGAGAAAGCATGAAGCAGAAACAGTTTAGGAGATATTTCTTGCATGCTAGTGGTTAGTTCACTGTGCATTAAAACTTTTAGGTGTTCTGCCTGTGGTCAACTTTTTGTCCACACACACAAACAAACAGATGAACACACATTCACAGTCACAGCTGAAGACCAAGTCATGCATGGAAACTCGAGTGCCGTTGTGGTTTGGCTTCACATCGAGGTGTGAATACAAAGAGGCTTTTTTCTGTTGCTGCACTCTGTTTGAATCTCAGGAAGTTCAACTTAACTTTTCTATTACCTTCTTTAAAGTGAGAGAGCTATAATACTGTTTTTATTAGAAATAGTATCACAACAACAACTCAGGTTTAGGAAAAGGCAGCAATGTGAAGTGTTTTTATTGTGTTTTTCACCAGCCAGAGGGGAGGTGCTAATCTCTCACTGGTTTGTACCTGCTCTGTTTGGCCTCAACAAGAGATATGTAGTGGGAGTTTATGGCTTCATAAAATAAGGCTGGCTGCACACTAGACAGCTACCTTGGTAAGTCTCTGAAGACTCTTCAAATAGTACAAAATGCTGCAGCTGTAGTGACAAGAACTAGGAAAAGGGATCACATTTCTCTTTAATTGGCTTCTTTGCACTGGCTCCCAATAAAATCTAGAATATAATTTAAAATCCTTTCCTCTCTTACAAAGCTCTGATCAGGAAAAATCTTATCTTAAAGAGCTGATAATGCTGTATTACCCTTCAGGAACATTACGCTCCCAGAATGCAGGTCTTAGTACGGTCTCTAAATGTACTACGGGAGGTAGAGCCTTCAGTTATCAGGCCTGCTCGTGGTACCTACGGTCTCTAAATGTAACATGGGAGGCAGAGCCTTCAGTTATCAGGTCTGCTCGTGGTACCTACGGTCTCTAAATGTACTACGGGAGGTAGAGCCTTCAGTTATCAGGTCTGCTCGTGGTACCTACAGTCTCTAAATGTAACATGGGAGGCAGAGCCTTCAGTTATCAGGTCTGCTCGTGGTACAGTCTCTAAATGTACCATGGGAGGTAGAGCCTTCAGTTATCAGGCCTGCTCGTGGTACAGTCTCTAAATGTACCATGGGAGGTAGAGCCTTCAGTTATCAGGCCTGCTCGTGGTACAGTCTCTAAATGTACCATGGGAGGTAGAGCCTTCAGTTATCAGGCCTGCTCGTGGTACCTACGGTCTCTAAATGCACCATGGGAGGTAGAGCCTTCAGTTATCAGACCTGCTCATGGTACCTACAGTCTCTAAATGTACTATGGGAGGTAGAGCCTTCAGTTATCAGGCCTGCTCGTGGTACCTACGGTCTCTAAATGTACTATGGGAGGTAGAGCCTTCAGTTATCAGGCCTGCTCGTGGTACGGTCTCTAAATGTACAATGGGAGGTAGAGCCTTCGGTTATCAGGCCTGCTCGTGGTACCTACAGTCTCTAAATGTACTATGGGAGGTAGAGCCTTCAGTTATCAGGCCTGCTCGTGGTACCTACGGTCTCTAAATGTACTATGGGAGGTAGAGCCTTCAGTTATCAGGCCTGCTCGTGGTACCTACAGTCTCTAAATGTACTATGGGAGGTAGAGCCTTCAGTTATCAGGCCTGCTCGTGGTATCTACAGTCTCTAAATGTACTATGGGAGGTAGTCTATCCTAATATTATTTTGTAACATAACAATGAGTAACGTCTTTACCTGCTCTCTGTAAAGCGTCTTGATATAACATTTGTCTTCAAGTGTTTTGGGGGACAGCAAGAACAGACCAGACAAATAGATTCTGAGATTTTCCTGGGCACGTGCAGCTCAACCAGACAATGTGTGTCGACATCCTCGTTCAAATACTTTGGCTTCAAAATTGATGCTTTCACAAACCACTGGTTGACTTCAGTGTTCATTCGTATGCTTCTTTTATACAGAGTGGAAAATACTAATGAAAACTGTAGTTAGTGTGTTTCCGCTCAGCAGCAGGTACAGAAACCCACCATGAAAACTTGAAACAGAAGCTTGCTGCTTCTATTGTTTCATGTGCTTTGGCTTGAATTTCCACTGTGGTTGTAAAGTAATACCCTCATAATGAAGGGCCAATCAGATTGCTCTGTGATTGTTCCCTCCTACTTTATATGGTTCTATGAAGGAGAAGCAGCTTCTCATACGAGTCATTTTTCTGCTGTATTAAGTGGACGAAGGAGAAAATGAAGTCTGTTCTTGTTTTTCTACTGACGCTCACACTTGCTCGTAAGTTTATGTCCAATCTTCTCGTCTAATTCTGATCTTTTAAGGGTTAATATGTTTTATTTTTAGCACAGAGCATACATGATCTTTCTCTGTTGTTAAACACTGACATATATTTATTTTCTTCAGGATGCACCATCTATGAGAACTTTGAGACAAAGACTGTTGGTGTTGGAGATGATGTGACTCTGACGTGTCCTCGTGATGCTTCTTGGTATTCAATACAATTATTCTGGTTCCGGCTCGTTTCTGGTGATTTGCCTGAGGTTTTGGGAGGAACCAATGCCATTGATTCTGACTATGTTGAAGAAACTCCTGGATTCACAGCAAAAAAAGAGCCTGGAACGTTTGTGGTGATTATTAATGGAGTAAAAGTCGGGGACACTGGACTTTACTTTTGTGTGAAACAAGAGAGGATTAAATGACAGTTTTAAAAGGAACATTTCTGCAGATTAAAGGTAAATAAAATGCACTTCAACTTCTTTAAAATAATACCTAACACCATTTATGACAGCAATCAACCAAATGTCCCCTGAATAAGGAAAAAACATACAGCATACTTTCTAGGATGTTTTTCTCTTAATTCTAAACTGCAGCTACTTTGAATATTTTTATCAAATCCAGCATATTTACTTTGTGTTGAATTTATTCAGGACCAGAGCCCAGTATCACCTCAGTCGTTCAAGACATTTCACAGGATCCAGTCCACCCAGGAGACCTGATGACTCTGCAGTGTTCTGTTCTCTCTGAGTCTGAAAACAACACATGTCCAGGGAAACACAGAGTGTTCTGGTTCAGAGCCGGATCAGATGAAAATCATCCCAGTGTCATTTACACTCATGGAAACAGACCTGGAGGATGTGAGGAGAGTCCAGAGGCTCACTCTCCACAGAAATGTGTCTACAGCTTCTCAAAGACCGTCAACTCCTCCGACGCCTCGACTTATTTCTGTGCTGTGGCCGCATGTGGAGAGATATTGTTTGGAAATGGGACAAAGATTGACATCAAAGGTAACTGCAGAGCATTCGATATGAATCATTTTTTAACATTCATTTTCAAACAGTTGAATCTACCTGGAAGATTTTAGTGAAACATCTTAACACAATATGTTTTTATATGTTTTCAGGAGCCGACAATCAGACGGCCGTAATAGCTCTGTCTCTGTTATCAGCTGCTTTGGCTATAAGCTTGATTATTATAGCTTTCCTGATTCATATCATCAGGACTAAATCTTGTGATTCCAGCAAAGGTAACAGAACATTATCTTCAATAAATAAATAAAGTATTGAGCAAATATTAACTTTATATCTTTGTGTAAATTAAACGTTTACATCTTTGTTTTTAATTGATATCACAGCTGCTGAAGTTCTGCAAACACATCCTGCAGCAGATCGACGACGCCAGCAGGTGAGATACTTCAGAAAAGATTCAACGAGAATCATTTGTTGGAATATTGTTTTGCTTTTTATAAGTTTATAGAAATATCTGCAGGCTCATCCTATTTTTTTCTCAGGTAGCTGACATTACCATATAATGACCTGATGTTGTACGAATAACCTTACTGTCCCCTGATGAGTTAACAACGCATGCTAACATTATTTGTCAGAACTACTTAGACAGACTTTGATTGATGCACGGCGAGAAAGTTGTCCCCCCGTTAACCGTTGGTCGTTTATAGCGCTCATGCAAACTTTCTCGCAGGTCAAAAGTTTCACCCTCATGTTGCTGTTGAAACTAAATTCATGATACATACTCTGCACAGCTTTATCAACAGCATACTGACTTCAAACTATGTTTTGTTATTTTCTCAGAGCGCTGAGGACTCGTTGGTTTATTCTGCACCGACTTTTTCTAAGATTAGAACGGACAAAAGAGAGAAGAGAAAAGTCAAAGCAGCAACAGAAGAGACGATCTACACCGGGGTCAGAACTCCTCCGACTGGCTAAAAAGATGTGCTCATTTAAGACGTATTAAATATTTGATATGTATATTATAAGACTGTGGGAAATGTAAAATCTTACAGCAATGTGACCATAAGAAGAGAATAACCTTTGTAATGTTTTGTGTATGGTTTTACATGTTTTGACTCATCTGTGTTCAATCATTGTTAGATTGGTTTTATCACCAAAGGTTGAGTATTAGCAAGATAAACAATATTTGCAGTCGTGCACTAAAAGTGGACGGAAGCTGGAGTGCTGACTGTGTGTCGGGTAATGTTCAGTCACACAAGGTGCACTGTAGTGGGGACAAACAGTGGAGCAGCTTACCTCTGCTTGGTAGTGGAGTGGTCTCTGAAGCGGTTGCAGGAACACTTGTGTGGGAGAGAAGCTGGTCCGCTGTTTCTCTTTTTTTCTGTGTCGTTTTAAAGATGTTAACTTTTAACTTTTATTTTTGTGTTGATTCAAAGGCAAAGATGATTGTATTAAAGGAAAGATGTGTTTGAGGATTTATGTTGCATTTCTTATTTTAAAGCTTTTTTGTTTTTAATAAACTCCGTATGACACGAGGACTGGCTTGTTTTTCTTCTTCTACTGCAGAGTTTTTATAATATTCTTGACTATTTCTTTCATTTTTAATAAAGGTGTTGCTTTACAGTTTTTTCCCATTGCGAAAAAACAATTTTGCAAACTATGCTGGTTTTATCAAAATACACACCCAAACTGCAAAATACCTCATATATCCTGCAAAATGAAGCACTGCAACCAAAACTACATATAGCATTATCAAAATCAAACTTTTGCACCAAATGGCACCACACTTCATTCATATTACCAGATTTTTGTCTAACCATCTACACACTGTTGGGCATAATGAAAAGCACTCTCATCTTTAGTATGCTTTGCCATAATACTAAAATAGTTCGAATTGTAGAAAATTCTTCAGATTATTCACATGCACAGAAATATTTGCAGATAAAGATAAAGATAAAGATAAACTTTATTGATCCCCCGTGGGGGAAATTTGTGCATTACAGCAGCTCAAGAAAACGGGACGGGAATATAGTTATTACAGTTTTTTCCAATTGCTAACACACTAAAATGACGTGCATAGCACAATTATGTAAACTGACACACAGAGCAAAACCTCTTCTCAAGTCTCCAGAAGTCTAAACACATTTTCTGCTTTACACACATTTTGCAATTCAAAATGAGACTTTTTAAATGCACTGAACACGGTTCTCTGCATAAGACACAACAATCTGACATAAAGTCACATGTTTGCAATTTCAGAACACTGCCATTCAAAATGACACGACATGAGCTAATTAGCCAAACACCTCAATGGTTAATTGTTATCACTTCAATCAGGAAGTAAGCACTATGAAAAGACCACAAGTGAGCACCTTTTTTTATACAACAACAAGGGAAGAGGTTGCAGAGAGAGGAAGAGGGAGGGTGAGAATGAGAGGGGGAGGAAGAGTGTAAAACTGTAACACATTTTGACTGGATGAAAAGTTTCTCCTTCCTGAAGTTTATGACCACAGCTGAGGGTTGGAGCGAAGATCGACCGGTTAATCGTAGGTTTAATCTTCCAGCGTAGTTCCTTCTTCACCACGACGGTCCGGCCCACAATCCTGCTGAGCCCCAAATGAATGGCCACCTTATGGTGGTGAAGGGGTTTGCATGTCCCTGTGAACCTGGAATTTGTGTTGTTGGGGGGCATTACCCCCTGTTAGGGTCTCCTAAGGCACATAGGTCCCAGGTGAGATCCAAACAAAGAGTGATTCAGAAACCTCCAAGAAGCAACAGAAGGGGAACACAGATACCTTGGAAGTGAGAGACTGGGCCACCTCACTGGAGCCAGACCTGGGGGGGCCTGACGGCAAGCGTCTAGTGGCCAGGCTTTCCTACATGGGGCCCAATCGGGTTCAACCCGAAGAAACAACATGGAGCTGCCATTCTGTGGGCGCACCACCTTCAGGGATTGGCATGGGGGTCAGGTGCTGTGTAGACCGGACGGCAGGCGTAGGAAGTGGCCTAGGCGAGCTGATTCCTATCAGCGTGGTCTGGTATTGTTTATTTTGAATTTAAAGCTAATGCCCCCGTGTTATCGTTTGGATCTTTTTTATCTTCTTTATGTCTGACATGTAGAAGTTCACCAGCAGGTGATTTGGAAGTCACACCTTCTTCAGGCATGTCAGGAAGTGGAGACTCTGAAGAGTTTTTTTGGCCATCGCTGAGGTGTTGATGGACCAAGTCGCGTCCTGGCTGACGTGGGCACTTAGGTATTTGAAGCTGTGCACGACCGCCACTGTCTTGCCGTTAATGTTGGGCTTCAGCCTCCTGAAGTCGAGGACAATCTCCTTCATCTTCACCGCATTGAGGATCAGGTTGTTGTCTCGGCTCCCAGTTCTCAACCTCTGTTCTGTAGGCTGACTTATTGTTGTTGGTGTTTCAGCCAACTAGGATGGTGTCGTCTGCAAACTTAAGAACGGAGGTATTCTTGTGGGAGGGTCTGCAGTCGTGTGTGTAGAGGGAGAACAGTAGAGGGCTCAGTACAGAACCCTAGGGTGCATCTTTTACCATAGACACAGTCTGTGGCCTGTCAGTGAGGAAAACATTGATCCAGCTGCACAGGAGCGTTAATGCCCAGCGGGATCAGTTTTGTGGCCAGGTTGTGGGGGGGTGGTTTAGGTTGAAAGCGGAGCTGAACTGAAGTGAATGAACAGCATCCCGCTGATCAAAGTGTGTCTGCGCAGTGGGGAGGACCAGTGACACTGCGTCCTCAGTTGTGTTGTGGGTGTTTGTCCAAGGAGAGTGGCATGTTGCTCTTGATGTGTACCAGAACAAGGCGTTCAAAGAACTTCATCACAACCGGTGTCAGCGCCAGTGGTCAATGAGTCAGTGACCTGATTGCTGTCTGTTTTAGCACTGGAGGAATTGTGGCCAACTTGAGGCAGGTTGGGACTGTTGCCTGCTTCAGGGAGATGTTAAATAGGTTGGTGAACACTGCTGTTGGCTGTCCTGCGCAGTGTTTCAGGGCCCTTCCTGTAACCCGATCAGTGGCTTTGTTTTGGATGAAGTTGTTCTGAGGCGGTCTCACCTAGTAGGGGCTCAGCATCAGCCCACCTGGCATGTCCCGCTGCAGTGTCAGTGATGGGTTGTTGAGATTGTCTCTACAATCAAACCTGGCAAAGACGTGGTTCAGGTCCTCAGGGAGAGATGAGTTGGCAGTGTGTGTTGGGCTGCTGTTGTTGCCTGCATAGCCTGTTATGGTCTTGATGCCATGCCACATGCGTCAGGAGTCAGAGCTCCTCTATACGCATTTTGTAGCAGCGCTTCGCTTGTCTGATGCCTTTCCTCAGTCTGGACCCGGCTGTACTGTAGGCCACCTGTGCGGAAAGCAGTTTCACAAGCCTTCAACAGGTTAACCATAGCTGCATTCATCCACAGTTTGCGGTTGGGGAGTGCATGTATGTTCATCTCTGTGGTTATATTGCCCATGCAGAAGGTGCTGAGTGCAGCAGAGGTAAGGCAAAGGTGTTTAAGTCTGTGTGGTTGTTGTTGGTGGCAGTTTGTTTGAAGATGTACCAGTCTGTCTCATTGAAGCAGTCCTGGAGCCTGGGCATTGCTCCCTCAGGCCAGACCCCGATGGTACAAAGCGTGATGTTTAATCCTTACGATGAGAGGTCTGTATATGGGGGTCACAAGCAGGCTGATGTGGTCAGACCGGCCAATGTGGGGGAGGGGGACGCTTTGTAAACCCCTGCTATGTTGCAGTAAACATGGTCCAAGGATTTATTTCCTTTTGTTGGGAAATCCAGGTGGTATCTAATGGGAGAGCTCCAGGCCGCAGAGTCTGAGCAGGCCGCCATCTTTACACATACACAAACACACACACATCAAAGACCACACACCCTCACAGAATACTCCAAAAGGGACAATAAACCACAAACACAGAAGTGGGCGTGTCTGTGTGTAAGGGACTAATGTGTATCCACATCCAGGTCCAGATATGGTCACTTCTGGTTCCAAAGAACCATTGTAGTATTTGCAAAAATGTCAACATTGGTGCTCACTGGTTGGCTTCAGTGTTCATACACTTCTTTTATACAGAGTGGAAAAAAATGAAGAAAACTGTAGTTAGTGTGTTTCCGCTCAGCAGCAGGTACAGAAACCCACCATGAAAACTTGAAACAGAAGCTTGCTGCTGCTATTGTTTCATGTGCTTTAGCTTGAAGGACGGTCAAAAAAAATTCCACTGTGGTTGTAAAGTAATACCCTCATAATGAAGGGCCAATCAGATTGCCCTGTGATTGTTCCCTCCTACTTTATATGGTTCTATGAAGGAGAAGCAGCTTCTCATACGAGTTCATTCTACTGCTGTATTAAGTGGACGAAGGAGAAAATGAAGTCTGTTCTTGTTTTTCTACTGACGCTCACACTTGCTCGTAAGTTTATGTCCAATCTTCTCGTCTAATTCTGATCTTTTAAGGGTTAATATGTTTTATTTTTAGCACAGAGCATACATGATCTTTCTCTGTTGTTAAACAACAACATATTTATTTTCTTCAGGATGCACCATCTATGAGAACTTTGAGACAAAGACTGTTGGTGTTGGAGATGATGTGACTCTGACGTGTCCTCGTGACACTTCTTTATCTTCAACACAATTATTCTGGTTCCGGCTCGTTTCTGGAGATTTGCCTGAGGTTTTGGGAGGAACCAATTCCATTGATTCTGACCTTGTTGATGTTGAAGAAAAGCCTCGATTCACAGCAAGAAAAGAGCCTGGAACATTTGTAGTGATTATTAATAGAGTAAAAGTCGGGGACACTGGACTTTACATTTGTGTGAAACGAGAGAGTATTAAAATGACAGTTTTAAAAGGAACATTTCTGCAGATTAAAGGTAAATAAAATGCACTTCAACTCCTTTAAAATAATACCTAACACTATTTATGACAGCAATCAACCAAATGTCCCCTGAATAAGGAAAAAACATGTTTTCATACTTTCTAGGATTTTTTTCTCTTAATTCTAAACTGCAGCTACTTTGAATATTTTTAACAAATCCAGCATATTTACTTTGTGTTGAATTTATTCAGGACCAGAGCCCAGTATCACCTCAGTCGTTCAAGACATTTCACAGGATCCAGTCCACCCAGGAGACCTGATGACTCTGCAGTGTTCTGTTCTCTCTGAGTCTGAAAACAACACATGTCCAGGGAAACACAGAGTGTTCTGGTTCAGAGCCGGATCAGATGAAAATCATCCCAGTGTCATTTACACTCATGGAAACAGATCTGGAGGATGTGAGGAGAGTCCAGAGACTCACTCTCCACAGAAATGTGTCTACAGCTTCTCAAAGACCGTCAACTCCTCCGACGCCTCGACTTATTTCTGTGCTGTGGCCGCATGTGGAGAGATATTGTTTGGAAATGGGACAAAGATTGACATCAAAGGTAACTGCACAGCATTCAATATGAATCATTTTTTAACATTCATTTTCAAACAGTTGAATCTACCTGGAAGATTTTAATGTAACATCTTAACACAATATGTTTTTATATGTTTTCAGGAGCCGACAATCAGACAACCGTAATAGCTCTGTTTCTGTAACTGCACATATTTGGAGATGTGACAAAAGTAGATGTTGAAGGTCAAACGTTTTTTATGCTAAGAATCTGCAGATTAAAGTGTGAAATGATGGTCTCATTGCAGATTGGTGTGATCTCAACACATATATTTATCATAAAACACATCCTTTATAAAATATGCCGATGACTCCGTTGTTGTATGTCTGCTTCAAGAGAATGAGACGAGCCACGGCCCGGTAAATGACCAGTTTGTACCAGGTGTGAGGAGTCTTACCTCCAGCTGAACATATCTCAAACTCAACATATGATTATTGATTTTAGAAAGAAAACTCAAGTGAACGATGCCACTATTCAAAGGTCAGAATATTGAGTAAGTGCAATCTTATAAAAACATTGGGACCATCATTGATTTGAATTTTAACTTTGAAGCTAACGGTTTGTAAAAAGTCTAAACAGTGTTTGTGTCTGTAGGAAACTGTCGTACTTTCATGAACCATAATGATGATGTTTTATCATGCTGTTATTGAATCAGTCTTGTCTTGTTCTTTGGTGTCATGGTTTCAGTCAAACCTGCACCTCAGTGCTCTGTACCTCCGTTCTGAGGTATGTGGGGTGAGTCTGATTGGTGAGTCTCATCTCTACCTGGCGTCTCTGAGACAGTTGCAGAGGATAGCTACCTCGATTATAAACGATGATTCTCGTCCTTTGCTCAGTGATTTTCAGCTTCTCCCCGGACGGAGGATTTTTTTTTTCATGTCAAAAACTTATTTTTAACCTGCCTGAAGAGATCATTTTTGTTTTTGATATTATTGGTTGAGATATCTCTCTCCCTTATGCTTCTTATTGTGAGAACATTGAGCACTTTTATAATTATTTGGGGTTTTTATGATGTTTTAGTCGGTTTATATATAGTTCCCCTTTCTCTAATGTGTTGTTCATTGTTACATCTGTTCTGTAATCTGTGTGTTATCTTGCTGGCTGCAAACAAACCTACTTAAGGGTACAAATAAACGCACCTGAACCTGAACTGTAATCACATTATATTAATAATTAAATCATTCTTTTTTATTTTCATTCTTGTCTAGAACGAACAGCAAGTTTTGAATTGATCGGGCTGGTCATAGCGATACTCTGCTTGGTGATTTCTCTGATTGGAAATGTTTCTCTCATTTGCTTCCAAACTCCGAGAGAAGAAAGTGAACAATCTAAAGGTTAGTGACGATGACCCGTTCTAAAAGCATTATACAATTTCATGTAACAACGTGTTCTCAGAAGGAGGAAGACACTTTTCTGCCGGGTTATAATCTTCCTAACAGCTGTGGTTGTTGGCTCAAGTAATTAGACGAACTCGTTCTCTAAGCAGCAAAAAATCATCAAACCTTCTTCATCTTTCATTTTAACTCTGCATGTATTTTCTGTTTCATTATCCAGCTGCTGTCGTCCTGCAATTAAACAGCGAGAGGGTGAAAAATCAACAGGTAAATCATTTAAAGATGTTCATGTTGTCCTTATGTTTTTGTCCGTTTAACTGTTCATGTCTATCTTTGCCCAGATTGATGAGGAGACTAAAGTTTACTCTGCTGTGGTCTTCACCATGAGGAAAGCTGACCATGGTGCAGTGAAGGATGCAAAAGTAGCGCAGAGGAAAAGGATGTGTGCTGCTGTGAAGGATTTTGGTTTGAATTAGTGAGTGAAAAGGTCTGTTTGGCTACATTTGATTTAGCTGATTTTAGTTTGTTTAAAGCTTAAGAAAATGCTGATTACCTCCAAATATCTACACTTAGATAACTTAAGGAGGTGCTATGAATATTCTATCACTCAGGTTGTGACTGTATTGGTATGTGTATGCAAATGATATTCTATAATTCATAATAAAATGTATTTGTCAAACCTCCTTGGATTAAAGGACTGTAACATTCAGGCTTACCGGGTCTCCTGCGTTGTTCTTTCTGTAAGTCCATGAGCGCTTTGTTTATGAGGAAACATCACACCACATGTTGGGAGGATAAGAAATACATGTTTCTAAATCTGCTTTACATTTTCAGGGTTCTGTCAAATGTCTCGTTATCATTTGGAGGTAATCAATCATTCAGTCAATCAATCTTTATTTGTTCAGCACCAATTCATAATAAATGTTTTCTACAAAAACAGCCGCTCTGCACTTCACTCTTTATTATATTTACAGAAACACAAAATTCATCCATCAGCAGACAAACATTTAGCAAAGTAACAATGGGAAGATAAAAAAATTGCTTTTTACAAAGAGAAACCTGGATCAGAACCAGACTCATGTTGAACAGGCAGAAGCCTGGATCAGAACCAGACTCATGTTGAACAGGCAGAAGCCTGGATCAGAACCAGACTCATGTTGAACCGCCACCTGCTATGACTCTGTTTGGCTTGAAAGAACGGCATAACTGGGTATTACAAGGCCCCAAAGTCAGACTGGCCTCTATGAATACTCATATAAGCTGCTATGATTTTATAAAGTCATAAATACAGAACACTGTAGTGTCATTCCACTTGCACGGCTGTATTCTTTACTTTCAAGGTAGAAAATACTTTATTTCAGGTTGTAAAAATGTTTCTGAACATGAAATGATTACATGTGGGGTCCCCCAAGGGTCTATTCTTGGCCTTCTCCTTTTTCAAACAAAATAACTGTATTCGGTCCCAAACAGGAGGGATCATGAGTCAGCGCTCATTTACCATCAATTTCACAGAAGCCACACATCAAGCAAGAAATCTGGGTGTTGTTTTGGAGTCTGATATAAATGTAAACATTCACATAAAAACAAGTTCAAACACGAAGAAAAGAGGGAACAGATGACACAGTCTGAGTCGCTTTTATACCTCAGGGGAGACCTGGGGCGGGGCCCTCCTCGTGGATGGGCTTGGACAGGTTGTTGGTCGCTGCTGACGCCTGATTGGCACATTGGTGGGACTGGTCTGCCAGACGGGCCGTCAGCAGGTCCCTGGATGAGGGGGGAGCAGGACGCTGCCCCGCCACCATGGTGGTGACTCTCACTCCAGAAAAAGGTTGCCATGGGAGGGGCCCACCTTGTGGATGGGGGTGGACCGCAACATACAACTCTTTTAGTGCTGCGCAGGTTCGCAAGTGATAAATCCAATAGCAATAGCCTTAGAGGGTGGAGCCTATACGATATAGAATGCAACGCACGGTTTGCAAACATATGCACACGGACGACTCAACACACTCACAGAACACTCCAAAAGGGATGTTAAACCACACACAGAGAAGGGGGCATGTGTGCGTTAAAATGACTGTGTATCCACATCCAGGTCCAAAAATGGTCTCTTCTGATTCTAAAGAACCATCGGGGTATTTGTCAAAATGCACATGTTGATGCTTTTACACACCACTGGTTGACTTCAGGGATGTTCAATCAGAAACCACAGATCTTTCTTTGAGATAATAGGGTGCCATATTGTCTTCTGATTTAGCTGCCTGGTCCCAGAACAACCTGTCAGAAATCTGTAGAGCACCTTTACAATCGAGCCTTGAAGATTCTGCACAAAAACACAAATAGGACATCATCACTGCAGCATTTTAAGTAAATACAAGACTTTAAGTTTTACACATTTGCTTGATCCATTAACACTAGGACCACCAACATTCTAGACCCCCCTCCAAGCACCTCAGCCGTCTGTCAGACAGCATGTGCAAATGTAATTGTTTGTGCTCAGAAACACACAAATATTGAATTTTTTTGATGAAGTTAAATCCACCTTACTTTTATGTACAACCCAAATAGGCTATCACAGCATAAGGCAGGATTGGTAACCTTTTAAATGTTGCATGTCAATTAACAATATATATCTGCTTTTTTAGTGCGCCGTTTTTTACTGCTGCTCCACGTCTCCCGTTGCAGCGCTCTTTAGTTTGCTGGTAGCTTCACATTGCATGTGAACTTACACCAAATGACTGTGATCTAAAAACACTTACGTGACATTCAAATAAGCAATGAGTAAAGTATGTTATTCTTCTTTTCTCTAGTCCCTCAACTAAACAACTTTTATACGCAAGGGGATGAGCCGGCCAGCCGGCTCGTCCATGTAAACAGTGTGTAGATACCACGGGACTCTCATGACAGTCATGACTCAGAGTTATTTTCAGAGGATATACTGGATTTCTGCTATATTTATGTGTAAAATATTGCATATTCTACCTTTAAATGTTGAAACATGCTTGCTCCTTAGTGCTGCAATACTCCTCTTAAAGGCTAGTTGGCAGAGTGATTTTATTGCAAGTTTAGGGTTCTGCCACATTCCCTGTTTTTTTGTGTACAGGAAACCATGAGGACTGAAACCGGCAAGCAGCAGTTGATTTTACTGCTGCTTGACCTACGTCCTACCTCAGTCAGACCCAAACTAGACTAGGCGTTTTGAGCATGCTCCACAAACCCATCACCTGCTCCTACATAAGGGAGGTGACAAGGGTAATCTCAATAATTACAGGCCAAACAATATAGAATTCTTAATAAATGACTAGTTTAAAGATTTTCTTTCCAGAACCAAAATCATGAGCCCATATCAGTCAGGTTTGAGGGCGCACTCACACTGGGCAATCTGTACTTTGCTCAAGCATGCTCCACCCCTAAAGTCTAGTCCGCCCCTCAATGATGTCTCGATTGTAAATAAAGGTTGAAAAAAAATTGCCTTTTTGAGCTGTAACTGTAGCTGGACATAACTGTGCATATAAAGTTACTGACTTTAAGTGAGAGAGAGACAAAGCATGAAGCAGAAACAGTTTAGGAGATATTTCTTGCATGCTAGTGGTTAGTTCACTGTGCATTAAAACTTTTAGGTGTTCTGCCTGTGGTCAACTTTTTGAACAAAACACACAAACAAACAGATGAACACACATTCACAGTCACAGCTGAAGACCAAGTCATGCATGGAAACTCGAGTGCCGTTGTGGTTAGGCTTCACATCGAGGTGTGAATACAAAGAGGCTTTTTTCTGTTGCTGCACTCTGTTTGAATCTCAGGAAGTTCAACTTAACTTTTCTATTACCTTCTTTAAAGTGAGAGAGCTATAATACTGTTTTTATTAGAAATAGTATCACAACAACAACTCAGGTTTAGGAAAAGGCAGCAATGTGAAGTGTTTTTATTGTGTTTTTCACCAGCCAGAGGGGAGGTGCTAATCTCTCACTGGTTTGTACCTGCTCTGTTTGGCCTCAACAAGAGATATGTAGTGGGAGTTTATGGCTTCATAAAATAAGGCTGGCTGCACACTAGACGGCTACCTTGGTAAGTCTCTGAAGACTCTTCAAATAGTACAAAATGCTGCAGCTGTAGTGGCAAGAACTAGGAAAAGGGATCACATTTCTCTTTAATTGGCTTCTTTGCACTGGCTCCCAATAAAATCTAGAATATAATTTAAAATCCTTTCCTCTCTTACAAAGCTCTGATCAGGAAAAATCTTATCTTAAGGAGCTGATAATGTTGTATTACCCTTCAGGAACATTACGCTCCCAGAATGCAAGCCTAAGTACGGACTCTGAATGTACTATGGGAGGTAGAGCCTTCAGTTATCAGGCCTGCTCGTGGTTCCTACGGTCTCTAAATGTACTATGGGAGGTAGAGCCTTCAGTTATCAGGCCTGATCGTGGTACCTACGGTCTCTAAATGTACCATGGGAGGTAGAGCCTTCAGTTATCAGACCTGCTCGTGGTACCTACGGTCTCTAAATGTACCATGGGAGGTAGAGCCTTCAGTTATCAGGCCTGCTCGTGGTACCTACAGTCTCTAAATGTACTACGGGAGGTAGAGCCTTCAGTTATCAGACCTGCTCGTGGTACCTACAGTCTCTAAATGTACTACGGGAGGTAGAGCCTTCAGTTATCAGGTCTGCTCGTGGTACAGTCTCTAAATGTACTACGGGAGGTAGAGCCTTCAGTTATCAGGCCTGCTCGTGGTACCTACAGTCTCTAAATGTACTATGGGAGGTAGAGCCTTCAGTTATCAGACCTGCTCGTGGTACCTACAGTCTCTAAATGTACTATGGGAGGTAGAGCCTTCAGTTATCAGGCCTGCTCGTGGTACCTATAGTCTCTAAATGTACTATGGGAGGTAGAGCCTTCAGTTAGGCAGCAATGTGATGCAAGACACCTAACTGTAACCTGCAGTAGTTCTCTGATGACTCTGCAATTGTCGGCCTCATCACTGATAGAGACGAGGGCGAGTACAGAGAACTCAACCTGGACTTTGTGGACTGGTGCCAACGGAACTGGCTTCAGATCAATGCGGATGCAGACCCACTTCTCCCATACTAGTGAACATCCAGGGAAAGGACATTGAGATAGTGGACTCTTATAAGTACCTGGGTGTTCACCTGAACAATAAGCTGGACTGAACTGATAACACACAAGCTCTCTACAAGAAAGGCCAGAGCAGACTTCATCTGCCGAGGAGACTCGGTGTGCAGGGAGCACTCCTGAGGACTTTTTATGACTCTGTGCATCAGCCATCCTGTACGGAGTGATCTGCTGGAGCAGCAGCACTACAGCTGCAGACAGGAACAGACTGAACAAACTGGTGACGAAGGCCAGCTCTGTCCTGGGCTGCCCCCTGGACCCTGTTGAGGTGGTGGGAGACAGAAGGTTGATGGCAAAGCTATCATCCCTGATGGAGAACGTTTCCCACCCCCTGCATGGAACTGTAACAGCTCTGGGCAGCTCCTTCAGCGGCAGGCTTCGCCACCCGCGGTGTCAGAAGGAGAGATACCGCAGGTCCTTCCTTCCTGCTGCAGTCAGACTGTTTAACCAAGCCTGCTCCCAGTAGATCACAAAACACACACACAACTGGACAATTCAATCTGACTTTGTGCAATAAGCAATAATAATGTTATATTAATGTTATATAATGTTTATCAAACCACTTTGTGCAATAACATGTTACACTTTATGTGCACTGTGTGCATGTCTGTGTTACATGGAATATTACGGACTACACTTTTGTCAAAAGCTGATTTTTTTTTTTTTTTTAAATCTATTTTTTAGTATCCATTTTTTTTTTGTACATTCTTATTTTTTCTTTTTTTTTTAATTTAAATTGTACTGTGTTCACTTTTTGTGTGCAATCTTTGCTCTTTGCTGCTGTAACATTGTAAATTTCCCCATTGTGGGATAAATAAAGGATTATCTTATCTTATCTTATCTTATCTTAGAGCCTTCAGTTATCAGGCCTGCTCGTGGTACCTACGGTCTCTAAATGTACTATGGGAGGTAGAGCCTTCAGTTATCAGGTCTGCTCGTGGTACCTACGGTCTCTAAATGTACCATGGGAGGTAGAGCCTTCAGTTATCAGGTCTGCTCGTGGTACCTACGGTCTCTAAATGTACCATGGGAGGTAGAGCCTTCAGTTATCAGGTCTGCTCGTGGTACCTACGGTCTCTAAATGTACCATGGGAGGTAGAGCCTTCAGTTATCAGGTCTGCTCGTGGTACCTACGGTCTCTAAATGTACCATGGGAGGTAGAGCCTTCAGTTATCAGGTCTGCTCGTGGTACCTACGGTCTCTAAATGTACCATGGGAGGTAGAGCCTTCAGTTATCAGGCCTGCTCGTGGTACCTACGGTCTCTAAATGTACCATGGGAGGTAGAGCCTTCAGTTATCAGGTCTGCTCGTGGTACCTACGGTCTCTAAATGTACTACGGGAGGTAGAGCCTTCAGTTATCAGGCCTGCTCGTGGTACCTACGGTCTCTAAATGTACCATGGGAGGTAGAGCCTTCAGTTATCAGGTCTGCTCGTGGTACCTACGGTCTCTAAATGTACCATGGGAGGTAGAGCCTTCAGTTATCAGGCCTGCTCGTGGTACCTACGGTCTCTAAATGTACTACGGGAGGTACAGCCTTCAGTTATCAGGTCTGCTCGTGGTACCTACGGTCTCTAAATGTACCATGGGAGGTAGAGCCTTCAGTTATCAGGCCTGCTCGTGGTACCTACGGTCTCTAAATGTACTACGGGAGGTAGAGCCTTCAGTTATCAGGCCTGCTCGTGGTACCTACGGTCTCTAAATGTACTACGGGAGGTAGAGCCTTCAGTTATCAGGCCTGCTCGTGGTACCTACGGTCTCTAAATGTACTATGGGAGGTAGAGCCTTCAGTTATCAGGCCTGCTCGTGGTACAGTCTTTAAATGTACTATGGGAGGTAGAGCCTTCAGTTATCAGGCCTGCTCGTGGTACAGTCTCTAAATGTACTATGGGAGGTAGAGTCTTCAGTTATCAGGCCTGCTCGTGGTACCTACGGTCTCTAAATGTACTACGGGAGGTAGAGCCTTCAGTTATCAGGCCTGCTCGTGGTACCTACGGTCTCTAAATGTACTACGGGAGGTAGAGCCTTCAGTTATCAGGCCTGCTCGTGGTACCTACGGTCTCTAAATGTACTATGGGAGGTAGAGCCTTCAGTTATCAGGCCTGCTCCTGGTACAGTCTCTAAATGTACTATGGGAGGTAGAGCCTTCAGTTATCAGGCCTGCTCGTGGTACAGTCTCTAAATGTACTATGGGAGGTAGAGTCTTCAGTTATCAGGCCTGCTCGTGGTACCTACGGTCTCTAAATGTACTACGGGAGGTAGAGCCTTCAGTTATCAGGCCTGCTCGTGGTACCTACGGTCTCTAAATGTACCATGGGAGGTAGAGCCTTCAGTTATCAGGTCTGCTCGTGGTACCTACGGTCTCTAAATGTACCATGGGAGGTAGAGCCTTCAGTTATCAGGCCTGCTCGTGGTACCTACGGTCTCTAAATGTACCATGGGAGGTAGAGCCTTCAGTTATCAGGTCTGCTCGTGGTACCTACGGTCTCTAAATGTACTACGGGAGGTAGAGCCTTCAGTTATCAGGCCTGCTCGTGGTACCTACGGTCTCTAAATGTACCATGGGAGGTAGAGCCTTCAGTTATCAGGTCTGCTCGTGGTACCTACGGTCTCTAAATGTACCATGGGAGGTAGAGCCTTCAGTTATCAGGCCTGCTCGTGGTACCTACGGTCTCTAAATGTACTACGGGAGGTACAGCCTTCAGTTATCAGGTCTGCTCGTGGTACCTACGGTCTCTAAATGTACCATGGGAGGTAGAGCCTTCAGTTATCAGGCCTGCTCGTGGTACCTACGGTCTCTAAATGTACTACGGGAGGTAGAGCCTTCAGTTATCAGGCCTGCTCGTGGTACCTACGGTCTCTAAATGTACTACGGGAGGTAGAGCCTTCAGTTATCAGGCCTGCTCGTGGTACCTACGGTCTCTAAATGTACTATGGGAGGTAGAGCCTTCAGTTATCAGGCCTGCTCGTGGTACAGTCTTTAAATGTACTATGGGAGGTAGAGCCTTCAGTTATCAGGCCTGCTCGTGGTACAGTCTCTAAATGTACTATGGGAGGTAGAGTCTTCAGTTATCAGGCCTGCTCGTGGTACCTACGGTCTCTAAATGTACTACGGGAGGTAGAGCCTTCAGTTATCAGGCCTGCTCGTGGTACCTACGGTCTCTAAATGTACTACGGGAGGTAGAGCCTTCAGTTATCAGGCCTGCTCGTGGTACCTACGGTCTCTAAATGTACTATGGGAGGTAGAGCCTTCAGTTATCAGGCCTGCTCCTGGTACAGTCTCTAAATGTACTATGGGAGGTAGAGCCTTCAGTTATCAGGCCTGCTCGTGGTACAGTCTCTAAATGTACTATGGGAGGTAGAGTCTTCAGTTATCAGGCCTGCTCGTGGTACCTACGGTCTCTAAATGTACTACGGGAGGTAGAGCCTTCAGTTATCAGGCCTGCTCGTGGTACCTACGGTCTCTAAATGTACCATGGGAGGTAGAGCCTTCAGTTATCAGGTCTGCTCGTGGTACCTACGGTCTCTAAATGTACCATGGGAGGTAGAGCCTTCAGTTATCAGGCCTGCTCGTGGTACCTACGGTCTCTAAATGTACTACGGGAGGTAGAGCCTTCAGTTATCAGGTCTGCTCGTGGTACCTACGGTCTCTAAATGTACCATGGGAGGTAGAGCCTTCAGTTATCAGGCCTGCTCGTGGTACCTACCGTCTCTAAATGTACTACGGGAGGTAGAGCCTTCAGTTATCAGGCCTGCTCGTGGTACCTACGGTCTCTAAATGTACTACGGGAGGTAGAGCCTTCAGTTATCAGGCCTGCTCGTGGTACCTACGGTCTCTAAATGTACTATGGGAGGTAGAGCCTTCAGTTATCAGGCCTGCTCCTGGTACAGTCTCTAAATGTACTATGGGAGGTAGAACCGTCAGTTATCAGGCCTGCTCGTGGTACAGTCTCTAAATGTACTATGGGAGGTAGAGTCTTCAGTGATCAGGCCTGCTCGTGGTACCTACGGTCTCTAAATGTACTACGGGAGGTAGAGCCTTCAGTTATCAGGCCTGCTCGTGGTACCTACGGTCTCTAAATGTACCATGGGAGGTAGAGCCTTCAGTTATCAGGTCTGCTCGTGGTACCTACGGTCTCTAAATGTACCATGGGAGGTAGAGCCTTCAGTTATCAGGTCTGCTCGTGGTACCTACGGTCTCTAAATGTACTATGGGAGGTAGAGTCTTCAGTTATCAGGCCTGCTCGTGGTACCTACGGTCTCTAAATGTACTACGGGAGGTAGAGCCTTCAGTTATCAGGCCTGCTCGTGGTACCTACGGTCTCTAAATGTACTATGGGAGGTAGTCTATCCTAATATTATTTTGTAACATAACAATGAGTAACGTCTTTACCTGCTCTCTGTAAAGCGTCTTGATATAACATTTGTCTTCAAGTGTTTTGGGGGACAGCAAGAACAGACCAGACAAATAGATTCTGAGATTTTCCTGGGCACGTGCAGCTCAACCAGATAATGTGTGTCGACATCCTCATCCAAAGACTTTTGACTTCAAAATTGATGCTTTCACAAATAACTGGTTGACTTCAGTGTTCATACGTATGCTTCTTTTATACAGAGTGGAAAATACTAATGAAAACTGTAGTTATTGTGTTTCCACTCAGCAGCAGGTACAGAAACCCACCATGAAAACTTGAAACAGAAGCTTGCTGCTGCTATTGTTTCATGTGCTTTGGCTTGAATTTCCACTGTGGTTTTAAAGTAATACCCTCATAATGAAGGGCCAATCAGATTGCTCTGTGATTGTTCCCTCCTACTTTATATGGTTCTATGAAGGAGAAGCAGCTTCTCATACGAGTTAATTTTACTGCTGTATTAAGTGGACGGAGGAGAAAATGAAGTCTGTTCTTGTTTTCTACTGACGCTCACACTTGCTCGTAAGTTTATGTCCAATCTTCTCGTCTAATTCTGATCTTTTAAGGGTTAATATGTTTTATTTTTAGCACAGAGCATACATGATCTTTCTCTGTTGTTAAACACTGACAAACTTTGAGACAAAGACTGTTGGTGTTGGAGATGATGTGACTCTGACGTGTCCTCGTAACGCTTCTCAGGATTTAATACAATTATTCTGGTTCCGGCTCGTTTCTGGTGATTTGCCTGAGGTTTTGGGAGGAACCAATGCCATTGATTCTGACCTTGTTGAAGAAACTCCTGGATTCACATCAAGAAAAGAGCCTGGCACGTTTGTGGTGATTATTAATGGAGTAAAACTCGGGGACACTGGACTTTACTTTTGTGTGAAACAAGAGTGGATTAAAATGACAGTTTTAAAAGGAACATTTCTGCAAATTAAAGGTAAATAAAATGCACTTCAACTTCTTTAAAATAATACCTAACACCATTTATGACAGCAATCAACCAAATGTCCCCTGAATAAGGAAAAAACATACAGCATACTTTCTAGGATGTTTTTCTCTTAATTCTAAACTGCAGCTACTTTGAATATTTTTAACAAATCCAGCGTATTTACTTTGTGTTGAATTTATTCAGGACCAGAGCCCAGTATCACCTCAGTCGTTCAAGACATTTCACAGGATCCAGTCCACCCAGGAGACCTGATGACTCTGCAGTGTTCTGTTCTCTCTGAGTCTGAAAACAACACATGTCCAGGGAAACACAGAGTGTTCTGGTTCAGAGCCGGATCAGATGAAACTCATCCCAGTGTCATTTACACTCATGGAAACAGACCTGGAGGATGTGAGAAGAGTCCAGAGACTCACTCTCCACAGAAATGTGTCTACAGCTTCTCAAAGACCGTCAACTCCTCCGACGCCTCGACTTATTTCTGTGCTGTGGCCGCATGTGGAGAGATATTGTTTGGAAAAGGGAAAAAGATTGACTTCAAAGGTAACTGCAGAGCATTCAATATGAATCATTTTTTAACATTCATTTTCAAACAATTGAATCCACCTGGAAGATTTTAGTGAAACATCTTAACACAATAAGTTTTTATATGTTTTCAGGAGCCGACAATCAGACGGCCGTAATAGCTCTGTTTCTGTTATCAGCTGCTTTGGCTATAAGCTTGATTATTATAGCTTTCCTGATTCATATCATCAAGACTAAATCGTGTGATTCCAGCAAAGGTAACAGAACATTATCTCCAATAAATAAATAAAGTATTGAGCAAATATTAACTTTATATCTTTGTGTAAATTAAACACTTACATCTTTTTTTTAAATTGATATCACAGCTGCTGAAGATCTGCAAACACATCCTGCAGCAGATCGACGACGCCAGCAGGTGAGATACTTCAGAAAAGATTCAACGAGAATCATTTGTTGGAATATTGTTTTGCTTTTTCTAAGTTTATAGAAATATCTGCAGGCTCATCCTATTTTTTCTCAGGTAGCTGACATTACCATATAATGACCTGATGTTGTACGAATAACCTTACTGTCCCCTGATGAGTTAGCAACGCATGCTAACATTATTTGTCAGAACTACTTAGACAGACTTTGACTGATTCACGGCGAGAAAGTTGTCCACCCGTTAACCGTTGGTCGTTTATGCGGTCGTTTATACCGTTGGTCGTTTATAGCGCTCATGCAAACTTTCTCGCAGGTCAAAAGTTTCACCCTCATGTTGCTGTTGAAACTAAATTCATGATACATACTCTGCACAGCTTTATCAACAGCATACTGACTTCAAACTGTTTTTTGTTATTTCCTCAGAGCGCTGAGGACTCGTTGGTTTATTCTGCACCGACTTTTTCTAAGATTAGAACGGACAAAAGAGAGAAGAGAAAAGTCAAAGCAGCAACAGAAGAGACGATCTACACCGGGGTCAGAACTCCTCCGACTGGATAAAAAGATGTGCTCATTTAAGACGTATTAAATATTTGATATGTATATTATAAGACTGTGGGGAATGTAAAATCTTACAGCAATGTGACCATAAGAAGAGAATAACCTTTGTAATGTTTTGTGTATGGTTTTACATGTTTTGACTCATCTGTGTTCAATCATTGTTAGATTGGTTTTATCACCAAAGGTAGAGTATTAGCAAGATAAACAATATTTGCAGTCGTGCACTAAAACTGGACGGAAGCTGGAGTGCTGACTGTGTGTCGGGTAATGTTCAGTAACACAAGGTGCACTGTAGTGGGGACAAACAGTGGAGCAGCTTACCTCTGCTTGGTAGTGGAGTGGTCTCTGAAGCGGTTGCAGGAACACTTGTGTGGGAGAGAAGCTGGTCCGCTGTTTCTCTTTTTTTCGTTTTAAAGATGTTAACTTTTAACTTTTATTTTTGTGTTGATTCAAAGGCAAAGATGATTGTATTAAAGGAAAGATGTGTTTGAGGATTTATGTTGCATTTCTTATTTTAAAGCTTTTTTGTTTTTAATAAACTCTGTATGACACGAGGACTGGCTTGTTTTTCTTCTTCTACTGCAGAGTTTTTATAATATTCTTGACTATTTCTTTCATTTTTAATAAAGGTGTTGCTTTAACACATTTTGACTGGATGAAAAGTTTCTCCTTCCTGAAGTTCATGACCACAGCTGAGGGTTGGAGCGAAGATCGACTGGTTAATCGTAGGTTTAATCTTCCAGCGTAGTTCCCTCTTCACCACGACGGTCCGGCCCACAATCCTGCTGAGCCCCAAATGAATGGCCACCTTATGGTGGTGAAGGGGTTTGCATGTCCCTGTGAACCTGGAATTTGTGTTGTTGGGGGGCATTACCCCCTGTTAGGGTCTCCTAAGGCACATAGGTCCCAGGTGAGATCCAAACAAAGAGTGATTCAGAAACCTCCAAGAAGCAACAGAAGGGGAACACAGATACCTTGGAAGTGAGAGACTGGGCCACCTCACTGGAGCCAGACCTGGGGGGGCCTGACGGCAAGCGTCTAGTGGCCAGGCTTTCCTACATGGGGCCCAATCGGGTTCAACCCGAAGAAACAACATGGAGCTGCCACCCTGTGGGCGCACCACCTTCAGGGATTGGCATGGGGGTCAGGTGCTGTGTAGACCGGACGGCAGGCGTAGGAAGTGGTCTGGTATTGTTTATTTTGAATTTAAAGCTAATGCCCCCGTGTTATCGTTTGGATCTTTTTTATCTTCTTTATGTCTGACATGTAGAAGTTCACCAGCAGCTGATTTGGAAGTCACACCTTCTTCAGGCATGTCAGGAAGTGGAGACTCTGAACAGCATTTTTGGCCATCGCTGAGGTGTTGATGGACCAAGTCGCGTCCTGGCTGACGTGGGCACTTAGGTATTTGAAGCTGTGCACGACCGCCGCTGTCTTGTCGTTAATGTTGGGCTTCAGCCTCCTGAAGTCGAGGACAATCTCCTTCATCTTCACCGCATTGAGGATCAGGTTGTTGTCTCGCCTCCCAGTTCTCAACCTCTGTTCTCTAGGCTGACTTATTGTTGTTGGTGTTTCAGCCAACTAGGATGGTGTCGTCTGCAAACTTAAGAACGGAGGTATTCTTGTGGGAGGGTCTGCAGTCGTGTGTGGAGAGGGAGAACAGTAGAGGGCTCAGTACAGAACCCTAGGGTGCATCTTTTACCATAGACACAGTCTGTGGCCTGTCAGTGAGGAAAACATTGATCCAGCTGCACAGGAGTGTTAATGCCCAGCGGGATCAGTTTTGTGGCCAGGTTGTGGGGGGGTGGTTTAGGTTGAAAGCGGAGCTGAACTGAAGTGAATGAACAGCATCCCGCTGATCAAAGTGTGTCTGCGCAGTGGGGAGGACCAGTGACACTGCGTCCTCAGTTGTGTTGTGGGTGTTTGTCCAAGGAGAGTGGCATGTTGCTCTTGATGTGTACCAGAACAAGGCGTTCAAAGAACTTCATCACAACCGGTGTCAGCGCCAGTGGTCAATGACTCAGTGACCTGATTGCTGTCTGTTTTAGCACTGGAGGAATTGTGGCCAACTTGAGGCAGGTTGGGACTGTTGCCTGCTTCAGGGAGATGTTAAATAGGTTGGTGAACACTGCTGTTGGCTGTCCTGCACAGTGTTTCAGGGCCCTTCCTGTAACCCGATCAGTGGCTTTGTTTTGGATGAAGTTGTTCTGAGGCGGTCTCACCTAGTAGGGGCTCAGCATCAGCCCACCTGGCATGTCCCCCTGCAGTGTCAGTGATGGGTTGTTGAGATTGTCTCTACAATCAAACCTGGCAAAGACGTGGTTCAGGTCCTCAGGGAGAGATGAGTTGGCAGTGTGTGTTGGGCTGCTGTTGTTGCCTGCATAGCCTGTTATGGTCTTGATGCCATGCCACATGCGTCAGGAGTCAGAGCTCCTCTATACGCATTTTGTAGCAGCGCTTCGCTTGTCTGATGCCTTTCCTCAGTCTGGACCCGGCTGTACTGTAGGCCACCTGTGCGGAAAGCAGTTTCACAAGCCTTCAACAGGTTAACCATAGCTGCATTCATCCACAGTTTGTGGTTGGGGAGTGCATGTATGTTCATCTCTGTGGTTATATTGCCCATGCAGAAGGTGCTGAGTGCAGCAGAGGTAAGGCAAAGGTGTTTAAGGCGGCTGTGGATCAGTTGGTAGAGTCGTCGCCTCTCAACCGGAAGGTCGAGGGTTCGATCCCCAGCTGCAGCAACATGTCCGATGTGTCCTTGGGCAAGACACTTAACCCCGAATTGCTCCTGCTGCTTCGGTGGCGGTGTTTGAATGAGATTAGTTACTTCTGATGGATGATACTACATAACGATCATCACTACCATCAGTGTGTGAAAGGGTGTGAATGCGTAGGTGTGACATGTGGTGTAAAAGCGCTTTGAGTAGTTGGAAGACTAGAAAAGCGTTATATAAGCTCAAGTCCATTTACCATTTAAGTCTGTGTGGTTGTTGTTGGTGGCAGTCAGTTTGAAGATGTACCAGTCTGTCTCATCGAAGCAGTCCTGTAGCCTGGGCATTGCTCCCTCAGGCCAGACCCCGATGGTACAAAGCGTGATGTTTAATCCTTACGATGAGAGGAAATCCAGGTGGTATCTAATGGGAGAGCTCCAGGCCGCAGAGTCTGAGCAGGCCGCCATCTTTACACCTACCTTACACCTCACAACCTACAGAACGTACCGCAGCACTTCCAAACACACACACATCAAAGACCACACACCCTCACAGAATACTCCAAAAGGGACAATAAACCACAAACACAGAAGTGGGCGTGTCTGTGTGTAAGGGACTAATGTGTATCCACATCCAGGTCCAGATATGGTCACTTCTGGTTCCAAAGAACCATTGTAGTATTTGCAAAAATGCCAACATTGGTGCTCACTGGTTGGCTTCAGTGTTCATACACTTCTTTTATACAGAGTGGAAAATACTGAAGAAAACTGTAGTTATTGTGTTTCCACTCAGCAGCAGGTACAGAAACCCACCATGAAAACTTGAAACAGAAGCTTGCTGCTGCTATCGTTTCATCTGCTTTGGCTTGAAGGACGGTCAAAAAAAATTCCACTGTGGTTTTAAAGTAATACCCTCATAATGAAGGGCCAATCAGATTGCCCTGTGATTGTTCCCTCCTACTTTATATGGTTCCATGAAGGAGAAGCAGCTTCTCATACGAATTCATTCTACTGCTGTATTAAGTGGACGAAGGAGAAAATGAAGTCTGTTCTTGTTTTTCTACTGACGCTCACACTTGCTCGTAAGTTTATGTCCAATCTTCTCGTCTAATTCTGATCTGTTAAGGGTTAATATGTTTTATTTTTAGCACTGAGCATACATGATCTTTCTCTGTTGTTAAACACTGACATATATTTATTTTCTTCAGGATGCACCATCTATGAGAACTTTGAGACAAAGACTGTTGGTGTTGGAGATGATGTGACTCTGACGTGTCCTCGTAACGCTTCTCAGTATTTAATACAATTATTCTGGTTCCGGCTCGTTTCTGGTGATTTGCCTGAGGTTTTGGGAGGAACCAATGCCATTGATTCTGACTATGTTGAAGAAACTCCTGGATTCACAGCAAAAAAAGAGCCTGGAACGTTTGTGGTGATTATCAATGGAGTAAAACTCAGGGACACTGGACTTTACTTTTGTGTGAAACAAGAGTGGATTAAAATGACAGTTTTAAAAGGAACATTTCTGCAGATTAAAGGTAAATAAAATGCACTTCAACTTCTTTAAAACAATACCTAACACCATTTATGACAGCAATCAACCAAATGTCCCCTGAATAAGGAAAAAACATAGAGCATACTTTCTAGGATGTTTTTCTCTTAATTCTAAACTGCAGCTACTTTGAATATTTTTATCAAATCCAGCGTATTTACTTTGTATTGAATTTATTCAGGACCAGAGCCCAGTATCACCTCAGTCGTTCAAGACATTTCACAGGATCCAGTCCACCCTGGAGACCTGATGACTCTGCAGTGTTCTGTTCTCTCTGAGTCTGAAAACAACACATGTCCAGGGAAACACAGAGTGTTCTGGTTCAGAGCCGGATCAGATGAAAATCATCCCAGTGTCATTTACACTCATGGAAACAGATCTGGAGGATGTGAGGAGAGTCCAGAGACTCACTCTCCACAGAAATGTGTCTACAGCTTCTCAAAGACCGTCAACTCCTCCGACGCCTCGACTTATTTCTGTGCTGTGGCCGCATGTGGAGAGATATTGTTTGGAAATGGGACAAAGATTGACATCAAAGGTAACTGCAGAGCATTCAATATGAATCATTTTTTAACATTAATTTTCAAACAGTTGAATCCACCTGAAAGATTTTAGTGTAACATCTTAACACAATATGTTTTTATATGTTTTCAGGAGCCGACAATCAGACGGCCGTAATAGCTCTGTTTCTGTAACTGCACATATTTGGAGATGTGACAAAAGTAGATGTTGAAGGTCAAACGTTTTTTATGCTAAGAATCTGCAGATTAAAGTGTGAAATGATGGTCTCATTGCAGATTGGTATGATCTCAACACATATATTTATCATAAAACACATCCTTTATAAAATATGCCGATGGCTCCGTTGTTGTATGTCTGCTTCAAGAGAATGAGACGAGCCACGGCCCGGTAAATGACCAGTTTGTACCAGGTGTGAGGAGTCTTACCTCCAGCTGAACATATCTCAAACTCAACATATGATTATTGATTTTAGAAAGAAAACTCAAGTGAACGATGCCACTATTCAAAGGTCAGAATATTGAGTAAGTGCAATCTTATAAAAACATTGGGACCATCATTGATTTGAATTTTAACTTTGAAGCTAACGGTTTGTAAAAAGTCTAAACAGTGTTTGTGTCTGTAGGAAACTGTCGTACTTTCATGAACCATAACGATGATGTTTTATCATGCTGTTATTGAATCAGTCTTGTCTTGTTCTTTGGTGTCATGGTTTCAGTCAAACCTGCACCTCAGTGCTCTGTACCTCCGTTCTGAGGTATGTGGGGTGAGTCTGATTGGTGAGTCTCAGCTCTTCCTGGCGTCTCTGAGACAGTTGCAGAGGATAGCTACCTCGATTATAAACGATGATTCTCGTCCTTTGCTCAGTGATTTTCAGCTTCTCCCCGGACGGAGGATTTTAGTCCCAACGTGCAGAACACAGCGGTACAAAAACAGCTTTGTTCCTGCTGCTATCACAGAAGTGAACAAGCTGTAGCCATATTTGCAAAAATGTCAAAAACGTATTTTGACCCTGCCTGAAGAGATCATTTTTGTTTTTGATATTATTGGTTGAGATATCTCTCTCCCTTATGCTTCTTATTGTGAGAACATTGAGCACTTTTACAATTATTTGGGGTTTTTATGATGTTTTAGTCGGTTTATATATAGTTCCCCTTTCTTTAATGTGTTGTTCATTGTTACATCTGTTCTGTAATCTGTGTGTTATCTTGCTGGCTGCAAACAAACCTACTTAAGGGTACAAATAAACGCACCTGAACCTGAACTGTAATCACATTATATTAATAATTAAATCATTCTTTTTTATTTTCATTCTTGTCTAGAACGAACAGCAAGTTTTGAATTGATCGGGCTGGTCATAGCGATACTCTGCTTGGTGATTTCTCTGATTGGAAATGTTTCTCTCATTTGCTTCCAAACTCCGAGAGAAGAAAGTGAACAATCTAAAGGTTAGTGACGATGACCCGTTCTAAAAGCATTATACAATTTCATGTAACAACGTGTTCTCAGAAGGAGGAAGACACTTTTCTGCCGGGTTATAATCTTCCTAACAGCTGTGGTTGTTGGCTCAAGTAATTAGACAAACTCGTTCTCTAAGCAGCAAAAAATCATCAAACCTTCTTCATCTTTCATTTTAACTCTGCATGTATTTTCTGTTTCATTATCCAGCTGCTGTCGTCCTGCAATTAAACAGCGAGAGGGTGAAAAATCAACAGGTAAATCATTTAAAGATGTTCATGTTGTCCTTATGTTTTTGTCCATTTAACAGTTCATGTCTCTCTTTGCCCAGATTGATGAGGAGACTAAAGTTTACTCTGCTGTGGTCTTCACCATGAGGAAAGCTAACCGTGGTGCAGTGAAGGATGCAAAAGTAGCGCAGAGGAAAAGGATGTATGCTGCTGTGAAGGATTTTGGTTTGAATTAGTGAGTGAAAAGGTCCGTTTGGCTACATGTGATTTAGCTGATTTTAGTTTGTTTAAAGCTTAAGAAAATGCTGATTACCTCCAAATATCTACACTTAGATAACTTAAGGAGGTGCTATGAATATTCTATCACTCAGGTTGTGACTGTATTGGTATGTGTATGCAAATGATATTCTATAATTCATAATAAAATGTATTTGTCAAACCTCCTTGGATTAAAGGACTGTAACATTCAGGCTTACCGGGTCTCCTGCGTTGTTCTTTCTGTAAGTCCATGAGCGCTTTGTTTATGAGGAAACATCACACCACATGTTGGGAGGATAAGAAATACATGTTTCTAAATCTGCTTTACATTTTCAGGGTTCTGTCAAATGTCTCGTTATCATTTGGAGGTAATCAATCATTCAGTCAATCAATCTTTATTTGTTCAGCACCAATTCATAATAAATGTTTCTACAAAAACAGCCGCTCTGCACTTTACTCTTCATTATATTTACAGAAACACAAAATTCATCCATCAGCAGACAAACATTTAGCAAAGTAACAATGGGAAGATAAAAAAATTGCTTTTTACAAAGAGAAACCTGGATCAGAACCAGACTCATGTTGAACAGGCAGAAGCCTGGATCAGAACCAGACTCATGTTGAACAGGCAGAAGCCTGGATCAGAACCAGACTCATGTTGAACCGCCACCTGCTATGACTCTGTTTGGCTTGAAAGAACGGCATAACTGGGTATTACAAGGTCCCAAAGTCAGACTGGCCTCTATGAATACTCATATAAGCTGCTATGATTTTATAAAGTCATAAATACAGAACACTGTAGTGTCATTCCACTTGCACGGCTGTATTCTTTACTTTCAAGGTAGAAAATACTTTATTTCAGGTTGTAAAAATGTTTCTGAACATGAAATGATTACATGTGGGGTCCCCCAAGGGTCTATTCTTGGCCTTCTCCTTTTTCAAACAAAATAACTGTATTCGGTCCCAAACAGGAGGGATCAAGTGTCAGCGTTCATTTACCATCAATTTCACAGAAGCCACACATCAAGCAAGAAATCTGGGTGTTGTTTTGGAGTCTGATATAAATGTAAACATTCACATAAAAACAAGTTCAAACACGAAGAAAAGAGGGAACAGATGACACAGTCTGAGTCGCTTTTATACCTCAGGGGAGAGCTGGGGCGGGGCCCTCCTCGTGGATGGGCTTGGACAGGTTGTTGGTCGCTGCTGACGCCTGATTGGCACATTGGTGGGACTGGTCTGCCAGACGGGCCGTCAGCAGGTCCCTGGATGAGGGGGGAGCAGGACGCTGCCCCGCCACCATGGTGGTGACTCTCACTCCAGAAAAAGGTTGCCATGGGAGGGGCCCACCTTGTGGATGGGGATGGACCGCAACATAGAACTCTTTTAGTGCTGCGCAGGTTCGCAAGTGATAAATCCAATAGCAATAGCCTTAGAGGGTGGAGCCTATACGGTATAGAATGCGACGCACGGTTTGCAAACATACGCACACGGACGACTCAACACACTCACAGAACTCTCCAAAAGGGATGTTAAACCACACACAGAGAAGGGGGCATGTGTGCGTTAAAATGACTGTGTATCCACATCCAGGTCCAAAAATGGTCTCTTCTGATTCTAAAGAACCATCGGGGTATTTGTCAAAATGCAAATGTTGATGCTTTTACACACCACTGGTTGACTTCAGGGATGTTCAATCAGAAACCACAGATCTTTCTTTGAGATAATAGGGTGCCATATTGTCTTCTGGTTTAGCTGCCTGGTCCCAGAACAACCTGTCAGAAATCTGTAGAGCACCTTTACAATCGAGCCTTGAAGATTCTGCACAAAAACACAAATAGGACATCATCACTGCAGCATTTTAAGTAAATACAAGACTTTAAGTTTTACACATTTGCTTGATCCATTAACACTAGGACCACCAACATTCTAGACCCCCCTCCAAGCACCTCAGCCGTCTGTCAGACAGCATGTGCAAATGTAATTGTTTGTGCTCAGAAACACACAAATATTGAATTTTTTTGATGAAGTTAAATACAACTTACTTTTATGTACAACCCAAATAGGCTATCACAGCATAAGGCAGGATTGGTAACCTTTTAAATGTCGCATGTCAATTAACAATATATATCTGCTTTTTTAGTGCGCCATTTTTTACTGCTGCTCCACGTCTCCCGTTGCAGCGCTCTTTAGTTTGCTGGTAGCTTCACATTGCATGTGAATTTACACCAAATGACTGTGATCTAAAAACACTTACGTGACACTCAAATAAGCAGTGAGTAAAGTATGTTATTCTTCTTTTCTCTAGTCCCTCAACTAAACAACTTTTATACACAAGGGGATGAGCTCGTCCATGTAAACAGTGTGTAGATACCACGGGACTCTCATGACAGTCATGACTCAGAGTTATTTTCAGAGGATATACTGGATTTCTGCTATATTTCTGTGTAAAATATTGCATATTCTACCTTTAAATGTTGAAACATGCTTGCTCCTTAGGGCTGCAATACTCCTCTTAAAGGCTAGTTGGCAGAGTGATTTTATTGCAAGTTTAGGGTTCTGCCACATTCCCTGTTTTTTTGTGTACAGGAAACCATGAGGACTGAAACCGGCAAGCAGCAGTTGATTTTACTGCTGCTTGACCTACGTCCTACCTCAGTCAGACCCAAACTAGACTAGGCGTTTTGAGCATGCTCCACAAACCCCTCAGCATACATGATCTTTCTCTGTTGTTAAACACTGACATATATTTATTTTCTTCAGGATGCACCATCTATGAGAACTTTGAGACAAAGACTGTTGGTGTTGGAGATGAAGTGACTCTGACGTGTCCTCGTGATGCTTCTTGGTATTCAACACAATTATTCTGGCTCCGGCTCGTTTCTGGAGATTTGCCTGAGGTTTTGGGAGGAACATTTAGCTTTGAATATGACGACGTTCACAAAACTCCTCGAATCACAGCAAAACAAAAATCTGGAACGTTTGTCATGATTATCGATAAAGCAAAAGTCGGCGACACTGGACTTTACTTTTGTGTGAAACAAGAGGGTATTAAAATGACAGTTTTAAAAGGAACATTTCTGCAGATTAAAGGTAAATAAAAATAATTTTAAAAAACTAACCTCTTACTAAAAGCAAACATTCCAAATTGAGAATATTTTTATCAAATCCAGCATATTTACTTTGTGTTGAATTTATTCAGGACCAGAGCCCAGTATCACCTCAGTCGTTCAAGACATTTCACAGGATCCAGTCCACCCAGGAGACCTGATGACTCTGCAGTGTTCTGTTCTCTCTGAGTCTGAAAACAACAGATGTCCAGGGAAACACAGAGTGTTCTGGTTCAGAGCCGGATCAGATGAAAATCATCCCAGTGTCATTTACACTCATGGAAACAGATCTGGAGGATGTGAGGAGAGTCCAGAGGCTCACTCTCCACAGAAATGTGTCTACAGCTTCTCAAAGACCGTCAACTCCTCCGACGCCTCGACTTATTTCTGTGCTGTGGCCGCATGTGGAGAGATATTGTTTAGAAATAGGACAAAGATTGACTTCAAAGGTAACTGCAGAGCATTCAATATGAATCATTTTTTAACATTCATTTTCAAACAATTGAATCCACCTGGAAGATTTTAGTGAAACATCTTAACACAATATGTTTTTATATGTTTTCAGGAGCCGACAGTCGGACGGCCGTAATAGCTCTGTTTCTGTTATCAGCTGCTTTGGCTATAAGCTTGATTATTATAGCTTTCCTGATTCATATCATCAAGACTAAATCGTGTGAGTCCAGCAAAGGTAACAGAACATTATCTCCAATAAATAAAAAAAAGTATTGAGCAAATATTAACTTTATATCTTTGTGTAAATTAAATGTTTACATCTTTGTTTTTAATTGATATCACAGCTGCTGAAGTTCTGCAAACACATCCTGCAGCAGATCGACGACGCCAGCAGGTGAGATACTTCAGAAAAGATTCAACGAGAATCATTTGTTGGAATATTGTTTTGCTTTTTCTAAGTTTATAGAAATATCTGCAGGCTCATCCTATTTTTTCTCAGGTAGCTGACATTACCATATAATGACCTGATGTTGTACGAATAACCTTACTGTCCCCTGATGAGTTAGCAACGCATGCTAACATTATTTGTCAGAACTACTTAGGCAGACTTTGATTGATGCACGGCGAGAAAGTTGTCCACCCGTTAACCGCTGGTCGTTTATGCGGTCGTTTATACCGTTGGTCGTTTATAGCGCTCATGCAAACTTTCTCGCAGGTCAAAAGTTTCACCCTCATGTTGCTGTTGAAACTAAATTCATGATACATACTCTGCACAGCTTTATCAACAGCATACTGACTTCAAACTATGTTTTGTTATTTTCTCAGAGCGCTGAGGACTTGTTGGTTTATTCTGCACCGACTTTTTCTAAGATTAGAACGGACAAAAGAGAGAAGAGAAAAGTCAAAGCAGTAACAGAAGAGACGATCTACACCGGGGTCAGAACTCCTCCGACTGGCTAAAAAGATGTGCTCATTTAAGACGTATTAAATATTTGATATGTATATTATAAGACTGTGGGGAATGTAAAATCTTACAGCAATGTGACCATAAGAAGAGAATAACCTTTGTAATGTTTTGTGTATGGTTTTACATGTTTTGACTCATCTGTGTTCAATCATTGTTAGATTGGTTTTATCACCAAAGGTAGAGTATTAGCAAGATAAACAATATTTGCAGTCATGCACTAAAACTGGACGGAAGCTGGAGTGCTGACTGTGTGTCGGGTAATGTTCAGTAACACAAGGTGCACTGTAGTGGGGACAAACAGTGGAGCAGCTTACCTCTGCTTGGTAGTGGAGTGGTCTCTGAAGTGGTTGCAGGAACACTTGTGTGGGAGAGAAGCTGGTCCGCTGTTTCTCTTTTTTTCTGTGTCGTTTTAAAGATGTTAACTTTTAACTTTTATTTTTGTGTTGATTCAAAGGCAAAGATGATTGTATTAAAGGAAAGATGTGTTTGAGGATTTATGTTGCATTTCTTATTTTAAAGCTTTTTTGTTTTTAATAAACTCTGTATGACGCGAGGACTGACTTGTTTTTCTTCTTCTACTGCAGAGTTTTTATAATATTCTTGACTATTTCTTTCATTTTTAATAAAGGTGTTGCTTTACAGTTTTTTCCCACTGCGAAAAAACAATTTTGCAAACTATGCTGGTTTTATCAAAATACACACCCAAACTGCAAAATACCTCATATATCCTGCAAAATGAAGCACTGCAACCAAAACTACATATAACATTATCAAAATCAAACTTTTGCACCAAATGGCACCACACTTCATTCATATTACCAGATTTTTGTCTAACCATCTACACACTGTTGGGCATAATGAAAAGCACTCTCATCTTTAGTATGCTTTGCCATAATACTAAAATAGTTCGAATTGTAGAAAATTCTTCAGATTATTCACATGCACAGAAATATTTGCAGATAAAGATAAAGATAAAGATAAACTTTATTGATCCCCCGTGGGGGAAATTTGTGCATTACAGCAGCTCAAGAAAACAGGGGACGGGAATATAGTTATTACAGTTTTTTCCAATTGCTAACACACTAAAATGACGTGCATAGCACAATTATGTAAACTGACACACAGAGCAAAACCTCTTCTCAAGTCTCCAGAAGTCTAAACACATTTTCTGCTTTACACACATTTTGCAATTCAAAATGAGACTTTTTAAATGCACTGAACACGGTTCTCTGCATAAGACACAACAATCTGACATAAAGTCACATGTTTGCAATTTCAGAACACTGCCATTCAAAATGACACGACATGAGCTAATTAGCCAAACACCTCAATGGTTAATTGTTATCACTTCAATCAGGAAGTAAGCACTATGAAAAGACCACAAGTGAGCACCTTTTTTTATACAACAACAAGGGAAGAGGTTGCAGAGAGAGGAAGAGGGAGGGTGAGAATGAGAGGGGGAGGAAGAGTGTAAAACTGTAACACATTTTGACTGGATGAAAAGTTTCTCCTTCCTGAAGTTCATGACCACAGCTGAGGGTTGGAGCGAAGATCGACCGGTTAATCGTAGGTTTAATCTTCCAGCGTAGTTCCCTCTTCACCACGACGGTCCGGCCCACAATCCTGCTGAGCCCCAAATGAATGGCCACCTTATGGTGGTGAAGGGGTTTGCATGTCCCTGTGAACCTGGAATTTGTGTTGTTGGGGGGCATTACCCCCTGTTAGGGTCTCCTAAGGCACATAGGTCCCAGGTGAGATCCAAACAAAGAGTGATTCAGAAACCTCCAAGAAGCAACAGAAGGGGAACACAGATACCTTGGAAGTGAGAGACTGGGCCACCTCACTGGAGCCAGACCTGGGGGGGCCTGACGGCAAGCGTCTAGTGGCCAGGCTTTCCTACATGGGGCCCAATCGGGTTCAACCCGAAGAAACAACATGGAGCTGCCACCCTGTGGGCGCACCACCTTCAGGGATTGGCATGGGGGTCAGGTGCTGTGTAGACCGGACAGCAGGCGTAGGAAGTGGCCTAGGCGAGCTGATTCCTATCAGCGTGGTCTGGTATTGTTTATTTTGAATTTAAAGCTAATGCCCCCGTGTTATCGTTTGGATCTTTTTTATCTTCTTTATGTCTGACATGTAGAAGTTCACCAGCAGCTGATTTGGAAGTCACACCTTCTTCAGGCATGTCAGGAAGTGGAGACTCTGAAAAGCTTTTTTGGCCATCGCTGAGGTGTTGATGGACCAAGTCGCGTCCTGGCTGACGTGGGCACTTAGGTATTTGAAGCTGTGCACGACCGCCACTGTCTTGCCGTTAATGTTGGGCTTCAGCCTCCTGAAGTCGAGGACAATCTCCTTCGTCTTCACCGCATTGAGGATCAGGTTGTTGTCTCGGCTCCCAGTTCTCAACCTCTGTTCTGTAGGCTGACTTATTGTTGTTGGTGTTTCAGCCAACTAGGATGGTGTCGTCTGCAAACTTAAGAACGGAGGTATTCTTGTGGGAGGGTCTGCAGTCGTGTGTGTAGAGGGAGAACAGTAGAGGGCTCAGTACAGAACCCTAGGGTGCATCTTTTACCATAGACACAGTCTGTGGCCTGTCAGTGAGGAAAACATTGATCCAGCTGCACAGGAGTGTTAATGCCCAGTGGGATCAGTTTTGTGGCCAGGTTCTGGGGGGGTGGTTTAGGTTGAAAGCGGAGCTGACCTGAAGTGAATGAACAGCATCCCGCTGATCAAAGTGTGTCTGTGCAGTGGGGAGGACCAGTGACACTGCGTCCTCAGTTGTGTTGTGGGTGTTTGTCCAAGGAGAGTGGCATGTTGCTCTTGATGTGTACCAGAACAAGGCGTTCAAAGAACTTTATCACAACCGGTGTCAGCGCCAGTGGTCAATGAGTCAGTGACCTGATTGCTGTCCGTTTTAGCACTGGAGGAATTGTGGCCAACTTGAGGCAGGTTGGGACTGTTGCCTGCTTCAGGGAGATGTTAAATAGGTTGGTGAACACTGCTGTTGGCTGTCCTGCACAGTGTTTCAGGGCCCTTCCTGTAACCCGATCAGTGGCTTTGTTTTGGATGAAGTTGTTCTGAGGCGGTCTCACCTAGTAGGGGCTCAGCATCAGCCCACCTGGCATGTCCCCCTGCAGTGTCAGTGATGGGTTGTTGAGATTGTCTCTACAATCAAACCTGGCAAAGACGTGGTTCAGGTCCTCAGGGAGAGATGAGTTGGCAGTGTGTGTTGGGCTGCTGTTGTTGCCTGCATAGCCTGTTATGGTCTTGATGCCATGCCACATGCGTCAGGAGTCAGAGCTCCTCTATACGCATTTTGTAGCAACGCTTCGCTTGTCTGATGCCTTTCCTCAGTCTGGACCCGGCTGTACTGTAGGCCACCTGTGCGAAAAGCAGTTTCACAAGCCTTCAACAGGTTAACCATAGCTGCATTCATCCACAGTTTGTGGTTGGGGAGTGCATGTATGTTCATCTCTGTGGTTATATTGCCCATGCAGAAGGTGCTGAGTGCAGCAGAGGTAAGGCAAAGGTGTTTAAGTCTGTGTGGTTGTTGTTGGTGGCAGTTTGTTTGAAGATGTACCAGTCTGTCTCATCGAAGCAGTCCTGTAGCCTGGGCATTGCTCCCTCAGGCCAGACCCCGATGGTACAAAGCGTGATGTTTAATCCTTACGATGAGAGGTCTGTATATGGGGGTCACAAGCAGGCTGATGTGGTCAGACCGGCCAATGTGGGGGAGGGGGACGCTTTGTAAACCCCTGCTAAGTTGCAGTAAACATGGTCAAAGGTTTTATTTCCTTTTGTTGGGAAATCCAGGTGGTATCTAATGGGAGAGCTCCAGGCCGCAGAGTCTGAGCAGGCCGCCATCTTTACACCTACCTTACACCTCACAACCTACAGAACGTACCGCAGCACTTCCAAACACACACACATCAAAGACTACACACCCTCACAGAATACTCCAAAAGGGACAATAAACCACAAACACAGAAGTGGGCGTGTCTGTGTGTAAGGGACTAATGTGTATCCACATCCAGGTCCAGATATGGTCACTTCTGGTTCCAAAGAACCATTGTAGTATTTGCAAAAATGCCAACATTGATGCTCACTGGTTGACTTCAGTGTTCATACACTTTTTTTATACAGAGTGGAAAAAAATGAAGAAAACTGTAGTTATTGTGTTTCCGCTCAGCAGCAGGTACAGAAACCCACCATGAAAACTTGAAACAGAAGCTTGCTGCTTCTATTGTTTCATGTGCTTTGGCTTGAATTTCCACTGTGGTTGTAAAGTAATACCCTCATAATGAAGGGCCAATCAGGTTGCCCTGTGATTGTTCCCTCCTACTTTATATGTATCTATGAAAGAGAAGCAGCTTCTCATACGAGTTCATTCTACTGCTGTATTAAGTGGACGAAGGAGAAAATGAAGTCTGTTCTTATTTTTCTACTGACGCTCACACTTGCTCGTAAGTTTATGTCCAATCTTCTCGTCTAATTCTGATCTTTTAAGGATTAGTATGTTTTATTTTAAGCACAGAGCATACATGATCTTTCTCTGTTGTTAAACACTGACATATATTTATTTTCTTCAGGATGCACCATCTATGAGAACTTTGAGACAAAGACTGTTGGTGTTGGAGATGATGTGACTCTGACGTGTCCTCGTGATGCTTCTTGGTATTCAATACAATTATTCTGGCTCCGGCTCGTTTCTGGTGATTTGCCTGAGGTTTTGGGAGGAACCAATGCCATTGATTCTGACCTTGTTGATGTTGAAGAAAAGCCTCGATTCACAGCAAGAAAAGAGCCTGGAACGTTTGTGGTGATTATTAATGGAGTAAAACTCGACGACACTGGACTTTACTTTTGTGTGAAACGAGAGAGTATTAAAATGACAGTTTTAAAAGCAACATTTCTGCAGATTAAAGGTAAATAAAATGCACTTCAACTTCTTTAAAATAATACCTAACACCATTTATGAGAGCAGTCAACCAAATGTCCCCTGAATGAGGAAAAAACATACAGCATACTTTCTAGGATTTTTTTCTCTTAATTCTAAACTGCAGCTACTTTGAATATTTTTATCAAATCCAGCATATTTACTTTGTGTTGAATTTATTCAGGACCAGAGCCCAGTATCACCTCAGTCGTTCAAGACATTTCACAGGATCCAGTCCACCCAGGAGACCTGATGACTCTGCAGTGTTCTGTTCTCTCTGAGTCTGAAAACAACACATGTCCAGGGAAACACAGAGTGTTCTGGTTCAGAGCCGGATCAGATGAAAATCATCCCAGTGTCATTTACACTCATGGAAACAGATCTGGAGGATGTGAGGAGAGTCCAGAGGCTCACTCTCCACAGAAATGTGTCTACAGCTTCTCAAAGACCGTCAACTCCTCCGACGCCTCGACTTATTTCTGTGCTGTGGCCGCATGTGGAGAGATATTGTTTGGAAATGGGACAAAGATTGACATCAAAGGTAACTGCACAGCATTCAATATGAATCATTTTTTAACATTCATTTTCAAACAGTTGAATCTACCTGGAAGATTTTAGTGTAACATCTTAACACAATATGTTTTTATATGTTTTCAGGAGCCGACAATCAGACGGCCGTAATAGCTCTGTTTCTGTAACTGCACATATTTGGAGATGTGACAAAAGTAGATGTTGAAGGTCAAACATTTTTTATGCTAAGAATCTGCAGATTAAAGTGTGAAATGATGGTCTCATTGCAGATTGGTATGATCTCAACACATATATTTATCATAAAACACATCCTTTATAAAATATGCCGATGACTCCGTTGTTGTATGTCTGCTTCAAGAGAATGAGACGAGCCACGGCCCAGTAAATGACCAGTTTGTACCAGGTGTGAGGAGTCTTACCTCCAGCTGAACATATCTCAAACTCAACATATGATTATTGATTTTAGAAAGAAAACTGTATGTGGGGTGAGTCTGATTGGTGAGTCTCATCTCTTCCTGGCGTCTCTGAGACAGTTGCAGAGGATAGCTACCTCGATTATAAACGATGATTCTCGTCCTTTGCTCAGTGATTTTCAGCTTCTCCCCGGACGGAGGATTTTAGTCCCAGCGTGCAGAACACAGCGGTACAAAAACAGCTTTGTTCCTGCCGCTATCACAGAAGTGAACAAGCTGTAGCCATATTTGCAAAAATGTCAAAAACTTATTTTTACCCTGCCTGAAGAGATCATTTTTGTTTTTGATATTATTGGTTGAGATATCTCTCTCCCTTATGCTTCTTATTGTGAGAACATTGAGCACTTTTATAATTATTTGGGGTTTTTATGATGTTTTAGTCGGTTTATATATAGTTCCCCTTTCTCTAATGTGTTGTTCATTGTTACATCTGTTCTGTAATCTGTGTGTTATCTTGCTGGCTGCAAACAAACCTACTTAAGGGTACAAATAAACGCACCTGAACCTGAACTGTAATCACATTATATTAATAATTAAATCATTCTTTTTTATTTTCATTCTTGTCTAGAACGAACAGCAAGTTTTGAATTGATCGGGCTGGTCATAGCGATACTCTGCTTGGTGATTTCTCTGATTGGAAATGTTTCTCTCATTTGCTTCCAAACTCTGAGAGAAGAAAGTGAACAATCTAAAGGTTAGTGACGATGACCCGTTCTAAAAGCATTATACAATTTCATGTAACAACGTGTTCTCAGAAGGAGGAAGACACTTTTCTGCCGGGTTATAATCTTCCTAACAGCTGTGGTTGTTGGCTCAAGTAATTAGACGTACTTGTTCTCTAAGCAGCAAAAAATCATCAAACCTTCTTCATCTTTCATTTTAACTCTGCATGTATTTTCTGTTTCATTATCCAGCTGCTGTCGTCCTGCAATTAAACAGCGAGAGGGTGAAAAATCAACAGGTAAATCATTTAAAGATGTTCATGTTGTCCTTATGTTTTTGTCCGTTTAACAGTTCATGTCTCTCTTTGCCCAGATTGATGAGGAGACTAAAGTTTACTCTGCTGTGGTCTTCACCATGAGGAAAGCTGACCGTGGTGCAGTGAAGGATGCAAAAGTAGCGCAGAGGAAAAGGATGTGTGCTGCTGTGAAGGATTTTGGTTTGAATTAGTGAGTGAAAAGGTCTGTTTGGCTACATTTGATTTTGCTGATTTTAGTTTGTTTAAAGCTTAAGAAAATGCTGATTACCTCCAAATATCTACACTTAGATAACTTAAGGAGGTGCTATGAATATTCTATCACTCAGGTTGTGACTGTATTGGTATGTGTATGCAAATGATATTCTATAATTCATAATAAAATGTATTTGTCAAACCTCCTTGGATTAAAGGACTGTAACATTCAGGCTTACCGGGTCTCCTGCGTTGTTCTTTCTGTAAGTCCATGAGCGCTTTGTTTATGAGGAAACATCACACCACATGTTGGGAGGATAAGAAATACATGTTTCTAAATCTGCTTTACATCTTCAGGGTTCTGTCAAATGTCTCGTTATCATTTGGAGGTAATCAATCATTCAGTCAATCAATCTTTATTTGTTCAGCACCAATTCATAATAAATGTTTTCTACAAAAACAGCCGCTCTGCACTTTACTCTTTATTATATTTACAGAAACACAAAATTCATCCATCAGCAGACAAACATTTAGCAAAGTAACAATGGGAAGATAAAAAAAATGCTTTTTACAAAGAGAAACCTGGATCAGAACCAGACTCATGTTGAACAGGCAGAAGCCTGGATCAGAACCAGACTCATGTTGAACCGCCACCTGCTATGACTCTGTTTGGCTTGAAAGAACGGCATAACTGGGTATTACAAGGCCCCAAAGTCAGACTGGCCTCTATGAATACTCATATAAGCTGCTATGATTTTATAAAGTCATAAATACAGAACACTGTAGTGTCATTCCACTTGCACGGCTGTATTCTTTACCTTCAAGGTAGAAAATACTTTATTTCAGGTTGTAAAAATGTTTCTGAACATGAAATGATTACATGTGGGGTCCCCCAAGGGTATATTCTTGGCCTTCTCCTTTTTCAAACAAAATAACTGTATTCGGTCCCAAACAGGAGGGATCATGAGTCAGCGCTCATTTACCATCAATTTCACAGAAGCCACACATCAAGCAAGAAATCTGGGTGTTGTTTTGGAGTCTGATATAAATGTAAACATTCACATAAAAACAAGTTCAAACACGAAGAAAAGAGGGAACAGATGACACAGTCTGAGTCGCTTTTATACCTCAGGGGAGAGCTGGGGCGGGGCCCTCCTCGTGGATGGGCTTGGACAGGTTGTTGGTCGCTGCTGACGCCTGATTGGCACATTGGTGGGACTGGTCTGCCAGACGGGCCGTCAGCAGGTCCCTGGATGAGGGGGGAGCAGGACGCTGCCCCGCCACCATGGTGGTGACTCTCACTCCAGAAAAAGGTTGCCATGGGAGGGGCCCACCTTGTGGATGGGGGTGGACCGCAACATATAACTCTTTTAGTGCTGCGCAGGTTCGCAAGTGATAAATCCAATAGCAATAGCCTTAGAGGGTGGAGCCTATACGATATAGAATGCAACGCACGGTTTGCAAACATACGCACACGGACGACTCAACACACTCACAGAACTCTCCAAAAGGGATGTTAAACCACACACAGAGAAGGGGGCATGTGTGCGTTAAAATGACTGTGTATCCACATCCAGGTCCAAAAATGGTCTCTTCTGATTCTAAAGAACCATCGGGGTATTTGTCAAAATGCACATGTTGATGCTTTTACACACCACTGGTTGACTTCAGGGATGTTCAATCAGAAACCACAGATCTTTCTTTGAGATAATAGGGTGCCATATTGTCTTCTGATTTAGCTGCCTGGTCCCAGAACAACCTGTCAGAAATCTGTAGAGCACCTTTACAATCGAGCCTTGAAGATTCTGCACAAAAACACAAATAGGACATCATCACTGCAGCATTTTAAGTAAATACAAGACTTTAAGTTTTACACATTTGCTTGATCCATTAACACTAGGACCACCAACATTCTAGACCCCCCTCCAAGCACCTCAGCCGTCTGTCAGACAGCATGTGCAAATGTAATTGTTTGTGCTCAGAAACACACAAATATTGAATTTTTTTGATGAAGTTAAATCCACCTTACTTTTATGTACAACCCAAATAGGCTATCACAGCATAAGGCAGGATTGGTAACCTTTTAAATGTTGCATGTCAATTAACAATATATATCTGCTTTTTTAGTGCGCCGTTTTTTACTGCTGCTCCACGTCTCCCGTTGCAGCGCTCTTTAGTTTGCTGGTAGCTTCACATTGCATGTGAACTTACACCAAATGACTGTGATCTAAAAACACTTACGTGACACTCAAATAAGCAGTGAGTAAAGTATGTTATTCTTCTTTTCTCTAGTCCCTCAACTAAACAACTTTTATACGCAAGGGGATGAGCCGGCCAGCCGGCTCGTCCATGTAAACAGTGTGTAGATACCACGGGACTCTCATGACAGTCATGACTCAGAGTTATTTTCAGAGGATATACTGGATTTCTGCTATATTTATGTGTAAAATATTGTATATTCTACCTTTAAATGTTGAAACATGCTTGCTCCTTAGTGCTGCAATACTCCTCTTAAAGGCTAGTTGGCAGAGTGATTTTATTGCAAGTTTAGGGTTCTGCCACATTCCCTGTTTTTTTGTGTACAGGAAACCATGAGGACTGAAACCGGCAAGCAGCAGTTGATTTTACTGCTGCTTGACCTACGTCCTACCTCAGTCAGACCCAAACTAGACTAGGCGTTTTGAGCATGCTCCACAAACCCCTCACCTGCTCCTACATAAGGGAGGTGACAAGGGTAATCTCAATAATTACAGGCCAAACAATATAGAATTCTTAATAAATGACTAGTTTAAAGATTTTCTTTCCAGAACCAAAATCATGAGCCCATATCAGTCAGGTTTGAGGGCGCACTCACACTAGGCAATCTGTACTTTGCTCAAGCGTGCTCCACCCCTAAAGTCTAGTCCGCCCCTCAATGATGTCTCGAGTGTAAATAAAGGTTGAAAAAAAATTGCCTTTTTGAGCTGTAACTGTAGGTGGACGTAACTGTGCATATAAAGTTACTGACTTTAAGTGAGAGAGAGAGAAAGCATGAAGCAGAAACAGTTTAGGAGATATTTCTTGCATGCTAGTGGTTAGTTCACTGTGCATTAAAACTTTTAGGTGTTCTGCCTGTGGTCAACTTTTTGCCCACACACACAAACAAACAGATGAACACACATTCACAGTCACAGCTGAAGACCAAGTCATGCATGGAAACTCAAGTGCCGTTGTGGTTTGGCTTCACATCGAGGTGTGAATACAAAGAGGCTTTTTTCTGTTGCTGCACTCTGTTTGAATCTCAGGAAGTTAAACTTAACTTTTCTATTACCTTCTTTAAAGTGAGAGAGCTATAATACTGTTTTTATTAGAAATAGTATCACAACACCAACTCAGGTTTAGGAAAAGGCAGCAATGTGAAGTGTTTTTATTGTGTTTTTCACCAGCCAGAGGGGAGGTGCTAATCTCTCACTTGTTTTTACCTGCTCTGTTTGGCCTCAACAAGAGATATGTAGTGGGAGTTTATGGCTTCATAAAATAAGGCTGGCTGCACACTAGACAGCTACCTTGGTAAGTCTCTGAAGACTCTTCAAATAGTACAAAATGCTGCAGCTGTAGTGACAAGAACTAGGAAAAGGGATCACATTTCTCTTTAATTGGCTTCTTTGCACTGGCTCCCAATAAAATCTAGAATATAATTTAAAATCCTTTCCTCTCTTACAAAGTTCTGATCAGGAAAAATCTTATCTTAAAGAGCTGATAATGTTGTATTACCCTTCAGGAACATTACGCTCCCAGGATGCTGGTCTAAGTACGGTCTCTAAATGTACTATGGGAGGTAGAGCCTTCAGTTATCAGGTCTGCTCGTGGTACCTACAGTCTCTAAATGTACTATGGGAGGTAGAGCCTTCAGTTATCAGGCCTGCTCGTGGTACCTACGGTCTCTAAATGTACAATGGGAGGTAGAGCCTTCAGTTATCAGGTCTGCTCGTGGTACCTACGGTCTCTAAATGTACCATGGGAGGTAGAGCCTTCAGTTATCAGGTCTGCTCGTGGTACCTACAGTCTCTAAATGTACTATGGGAGGTGGAGCCTTCAGTTATCAGGCCTGCTCGTGGTACCTATAGTCTCTAAATGTACTATGGGAGGTAGAGCCTTCAGTTAGGCAGCAATGTGATGCAAGACACCTAACTGTAACCTGCAGTAGTTCTCTGATGACTCTGCAATTGTCGGCCTCATCACTGATGGAGACGAGGGCGAGTACAGAGAACTCAACCTGGACTTTGTGGACTGGTGCCAACGGAACTGGCTTCAGATCAATGCGGACGCAGACCCACTTCTCCCATACTGGTGAACATCCAGGGAAAGGACATTGAGATAGTGGACTCTTATAAGTACCTGGGTGTTCACCTGAACAATAAGCTGGACTGAACTGATAACACACAAGCTCTCTACAAGAAAGGCCAGAGCAGACTTCATCTGCCGAGGAGACTCGGTGTGCAGGTAGCACTCCTGAGGACTTTTTATGACTCTGTGGTGGCATCAGCCATCCTGTACAGAGTGGTCTGCTGGAGCAGCAGCACTACGGCTGCAGACAGGAACAGACTGAACAAACTGGTGAAGAAGGCCAGCTCTGTCCTGGGCTGCCCACTGGACCCTGTTGAGGTGGTGGGAGACAGAAGGTTGATGGCAAAGCTATCATCCCTGATGGAGAACGTTTCCCACCCCCTGCATGGAACTGTAACAGCTCTGGGCAGCTCCTTCAGCGGCAGGCTTCGCCACCCGCGGTGTCAGAAGGAGAGATACCGCAGGTCCTTCCTTCCTGCTGCGGTCAGACTGTTTAACCAAGCCTGCTCCCAGTAGATCACAAAACACACACACAACTGGACAATTCAATCTGACTTTGTGCAATAAGCAATAATAATGTTATATTAATGTTATATTATGTTTATCAAACCACTTTGTGCAATAACATGTTACACTTTATGTGCACTGTGTGCATGTCTGTGTTACATGGAATATTACGGACTACACTTTTGTCAAAAGCTGATTTTTTTTTTTTTTTATCTATTTTTTTTTTGTACATTCTTATTTTTTCTTTTTTTTTAATTTAAATTGTACTGTGTTCACTTTTTGTCTGCAATCTTTGCTCTTTGCTGCTGTAACATTGTAAATTTCCCCATTGTGGGATAAATAAAGGATTATCTTATCTTATCTTATCTTATCTTAGAACCTTCAGTTATCAGGCCTGCTCGTGGTACCTACAGTCTCTAAATGTACTATGGGAGGTAGAGCCTTCAGTTATCAGGCCTGCTCGTGGTACCTACAGTCTCTAAATGTACTATGGGAGGTAGAGCCTTCAGTTATCAGGCCTGCTCGTGGTACCTACGGTCTCTAAATGTACTACGGGAGGTAGAGCCTTCAGTTATCAGACCTGCTCGTGGTACAGTCTCTAAATATACTATGGGAGGTAGAGCCTTCAGTTATCAGGCCTGCTCGTGGTACCTACAGTCTCTAAATGTACTATGGGAGGTAGAGCCTTCAGTTATCAGGCCTGCTCGTGGTACCTACGGTCTCTAAATGTACTACGGGAGGTAGAGCCTTCAGTTATCAGGCCTGCTCATGGTACCTACAGTCTCTAAATGTACTATGGGAGGTAGAGCCTTCAGTTATCAGGCCTGCTCGTGGTACGGTCTCTAAATGTACTATGGGAGGTAGAGCCTTCAGTTATCAGGCCTGCTCGTGGTACCTACAGTCTCTAAATGTATTATGGGAGGTAGAGCCTTCAGTTATCAGGCCTGCTCGTGGTACCTACGGTCTCTAAATGTATTATGGGAGGTAGAGCCTTCAGTTATCAGGCCTGCTCGTGGTACCTACAGTCTCTAAATGTATTATGGGAGGTAGAGCCTTCAGTTATCAGACCTGCTCGTAGTACCTAGAGTCTCTAAATATACTATGGGAGGTAGAGCCTTCAGTTATCAGGCCTGCTCGTGGTACCTACGGTCTCTAAATGTACTACGGGAGGTAGAGCCTTCAGTTATCAGACCTGCTCGTGGTACAGTCTCTAAATGTACTATGGGAGGTAGAGCCTTCAGTTATCAGGCCTGCTCGTGGTACCTACAGTCTCTAAATGTACTATGGGAGGTAGAGCCTTCAGTTATCAGGCCTGCTCATGGTACCTACAGTCTCTAAATGTACTATGGGAGGTAGAGCCTTCAGTTATCAGGACTGCTCGTGGTATGGTCTCTAAATGTACTATGGGAGGTAGAGCCTTCAGTTATCAGGTCTGCTCGTGGTACCTACAGTCTCTAAATGTATTATGGGAGGTAGTCTATCCTAATATTATTTTGTAACATAACAATGAGTAACGTCTTTACCTGCTCTCTGTAAAGCGTCTTGATATAACATTTGTCTTCAAGTGTTTTGGGGGACAGCAAGAACAGACCAGACAAATAGATTCTGAGATTTTCCTGGGCACGTGCAGCTCAACCAGACAATGTGTGTCGACATCCTCATCCAAAGACTTTTGACTTCAAAATTGATGCTTTCACAAATAACTGGTTGACTTCAGTGTTCATACGTATGCTTCTTTTATACAGAGTGGAAAATACTAATGATAACTGTAGTTAGTGTGTTTCCGCTCAGCAGCAGGTACAGAAACCCACCATGAAAACTTGAAACAGAAGCTTGCTGCTTCTATTGTTTCATGTGCTTTAGCTTGAAAGACGGTCAAAAAAAATTCCACTGTGGTTGTAAAGTAATACCCTCATAATGAAGGGCCAATCAGATTGCTCTGTGATTGTTCCCTCCTACTTTATATGGTTCTATGAAGGAGAAGCAGCTTCTCATACGAGTTCATTCTACTGCTGTATTAAGTGGACGAAGGAGAAAATGAAGTCTGTTCTTGTTTTTCTACTGACGCTCACACATGGTCGTAAGTTTATGTCCAATCTTCTCGTCTAATTCTGATCTTTTAAGGGTTAATATGTTTTATTTTTAGCACAGAGCATACATGATCTTTCTCTGTTGTTAAACACTGACATATATTTATTTTCTTCAGGATGCACCATCTATGAGAACTTTGAGACAAAGACTGTTGGTGTTGGAGATGATGTGACTCTGACGTGTCCTCGTAACGCTTCTTGGTATTCAACACAATTATTCTGGCTCCGGCTCGTTTCTGGAGATTTGCCTGAGGTTTTGGGAGGAACATTTAGCTTTGAATATGACGACGTTCACAAAACTCCTCGAATCACAGCAAAACAAAAATCTGGAACGTTTGTCATGATTATCGATAAAGCAAAAGTCGGAGACACTGGACTTTACTTTTGTGTGAAACAAGAGGGTATTAAAATGACAGTTTTAAAAGGAACATTTCTGCAGATTAAAGGTAAATAAAAATAATTTTAAAAAACTAACCTCTTACTAAAAGCAAACATTCCAAATTGAGAATATTTTTATCAAATCCAGCATATTTACTTTGTGTTGAATTTATTCAGGACCAGAGCCCAGTATCACCTCAGTCGTTCAAGACATTTCACAGGATCCAGTCCACCCAGGAGACCCGATGACTCTGCAGTGTTCTGTTCTCTCTGAGTCTGAAAACAACACATGTCCAGGGAAACACAGTGTCATTTACACTCATGGAAACAGATCTGGAGGATGTGAGGAGAGTCCAGAGGCTCACTCTCCACAGAAATGTGTCTACAGCTTCTCAAAGACCGTCAACTCCTCCGACGCCTCGACTTATTTCTGTGCTGTGGCCGCATGTGGAGAGATATTGTTTGGAAAAGGGACAAAGATTGACATCAAAGGTAACTGCAGAGCATTCAATATGAATCATTTTTTAACATTCATTTTCAAACAATTGAATCTACCTGGAAGATTTTAGTGTAACATCTTAACACAATATGTTTTTATATGTTTTCAGGAGCCGACAATCAGACGGCCGTAATAGCTCTGTTTCTGTTATCAGCTGCTTTGGCTATAAGCTTGATTATTATAGCTTTCCTGATTCATATCATCAAGACTAAATCGTGTGATTCCAGCAAAGGTAACAGAACATTATCTCCAATAAATAAAATAAAGTATTGAGCAAATATTAACTTTATATCTTTGTGTAAATTAAACGTTTACATTTTTTTTTTAAATTGATATCACAGCTGCTGAAGATCTGCAAACACATCCTGCAGCAGATCGACGACGCCAGCAGGTGAGATACTTCAGAAAAGATTCAACGAGAATCATTTGTTGGAATATTGTTTTGCTTTTTACAAGTTTATAGAAATATCTGCAGGCTCATCCTATTTTTTCTCAGGTAGCTGATATTATCATATAATGACCTGATGTTGTATGAATAACCTTACTGTCCCCTGATGAGTTAGCAACGCATGCTAACATTATTTGTCAGAACTACTTAGACAGACTTTGACTGATTCACGGCGAGAAAGTTGTCCACCCGTTAACCGTTGGTCGTTTATGCGGTCGTTTATACCGTTGGTCGTTTATAGCGCTCATGCAAACTTTCTCGCAGGTCAAAAGTTTCACCCTCATGTTGCTGTTGAAACTAAATTCATGATACATACTCTGCACAGCTTTATCAACAGCATACTGACTTCAAACTATTTTTTGTTATTTTCTCAGAGCGCTGAGGACTCGTTGGTTTATTCTGCACCGACTTTTTCTAAGATTAGAACGGACAAAAGAGAGAAGAGAAAAGTCAAAGCAGCAACAGAAGAGACGATCTACACCGGGGTCAGAACTCCTCCGACTGGCTAAAAAGATGTGCTCATTTAAGACGTATTAAATATTTGATATGTATATTATAAGACTGTGGGGAATGTAAAATCTTACAGCAATGTGACCATAAGAAGAGAATAACCTTTGTAATGTTTTGTGTATGGTTTTACATGTTTTGACTCATCTGTGTTCAATCATTGTTAGATTGGTTTTATCACCAAAGGTAGAGTATTAGCAAGATAAACAATATTTGCAGTCGTGCACTAAAACTGGACGGAAGCTGGAGTGCTGACTGTGTGTCGGGTAATGTTCAGTAACACAAGGTGCACTGTAGTGGGGACAAACAGTGGAGCAGCTTACCTCTGCTTGGTAGTGGAGTGGTCTCTGAAGCGGTTGCAGGAACACTTGTGTGGGAGAGAAGCTGGTCCGCTGTTTCTCTTTTTTTCTGTGTCGTTTTAAAGATGTTAACTTTTAACTTTTATTTTTGTGTTGATTCAAAGGCAAAGATGATTGTATTAAAGGAAAGATGTGTTTGAGGATTTATGTTGCATTTCTTATTTTAAAGCTTTTTTGTTTTTAATAAACTCTGTATGACACGAGGACTGACTTGTTTTTCTTCTTCTACTGCAGAGTTTTTATAATATTCTTGACTATTTCTTTCATTTTTAATAAAGGTGTTGCTTTACAGTTTTTTCCCATTGCGAAAAAACAATTTTGCAAACTATGCTGGTTTTATCAAAATACACACCCAAACTGCAAAATACCTCATATATCCTGCAAAATGAAGCACTGCAACCAAAACTACATATAACATTATCAAAATCAAACTTTTGCACCAAATGGCACCACACTTCATTCATATTACCAGATTTTTGTCTAACCATCTACACACTGTTGGGCATAATGAAAAGCACTCTCATCTTTAGTATGCTTTGCCATAATACTAAAATAGTTCGAATTGTAGAAAATTCATCGGATTATTCACATGCACAGAAATATTTGCAGATAAAGATAAAGATAAAGATAAACTTTATTGATCCCCCGTGGGGGAAATTTGTGCATTACAGCAGCTCAAGAAAACAGGGGACGGGAATATAGTTATTACAGTTTTTTCCAATTGCTAACACACTAAAATGACGTGCATAGCACAATTATGTAAACTGACACACAGAGCAAAACCTCTTCTCAAGTCTCCAGAAGTCTAAACACATTTTCTGCTTTACACACATTTTGCAATTCAAAATGAGACTTTTTAAATGCACTGAACACGGTTCTCTGCATAAGACACAACAATCTGACATAAAGTCACATGTTTGCAATTTCAGAACACTGCCATTCAAAATGACACGACATGAGCTAATTAGCCAAACACCTCAATGGTTAATTGTTATCACTTCGATCAGGAAGTAAGCACTATGAAAAGACCACAAGTGAGCACCTTTTTTTTACAACAACAAGGGAAGAGGTTGCAGAGAGAGGAAGAGGGAGGGTGAGAATGAGAGGGGGAGGAAGAGTGTAAAACTGTAACACATTTTGACTGGATGAAAAGTTTCTCCTTCCTGAAGTTCATGACCACAGCTGAGGGTTGGAGCGAAGATCGACCGGTTAATCGTAGGTTTAATCTTCCAGCGTAGTTCCCTCTTCACCACGACGGTCCGGCCCACAATCCTGCTGAGCCCCAAATGAATGGCCACCTTATGGTGGTGAAGGGGTTTGCATGTCCCTGTGAACCTGGAATTTGTGTTGTTGGGGGGCATTACCCCCTGTTAGGGTCTCCTAAGGCACATAGGTCCCAGGTGAGATCCAAACAAAGAGTGATTCAGAAACCTCCAAGAAGCAACAGAAGGGGAACACAGATACCTTGGAAGTGAGAGACTGGGCCACCTCACTGGAGCCAGACCTGGGGGGGCCTGACGGCAAGCGTCTAGTGGCCAGGCTTTCCTACATGGGGCCCAATCGGGTTCAACCCGAAGAAACAACATGGAGCTGCCACCCTGTGGGCACACCACCTTCAGGGATTGGCATGGGGGTCAGGTGCTGTGTAGACCGGACGGCAGGCGTAGGAAGTGGCCTAGGCGAGCTGATTCCTATCAGCGTGGTCTAGTATTGTTTATTTTGAATTTAAAGCTAATGCCCCCGTGTTATCATTTGGATCTTTTTTTTCTTCTTTATGTCTGACATGTAGAAGTTCACCAGCAGCTGATTTGGAAGTCACACCTTCTTCAGGCATGTCAGGAAGTGGAGACTCTGAAGAGCTTTTTTGGCCATCGCTGAGGTGTTGATGGACCAAGTCGCGTCCTGGCTGACGTGGGCACTTAGGTATTTGAAGCTGTGCACGACCGCCACTGTCTTGCCGTTAATGTTGGGCTTCAGCCTCCTGAAGTCGAGGACAATCTCCTTCGTCTTCACCGCATTGAGGATCAGGTTGTTGTCTCGGCTCCCAGTTCTCAACCTCTGTTCTGTAGGCTGACTTATTGTTGTTGGTGTTTCAGCCAACTAGGATGGTGTCGTCTGCAAACTTAAGAACGGAGGTATTCTTGTGGGAGGGTCTGCAGTCGTGTGTGTAGAGGGAGAACAGTAGAGGGCTCAGTACAGAACCCTAGGGTACATCTTTTACCATAGACACAGTCTGTGGCCTGTCAGTGAGGAAAACATTGATCCAGCTGCACAGGAGTGTTAATGCCCAGCGGGATCAGTTTTGTGGCCAGGTTGTGGGGGGGTGGTTTAGGTTGAAAGCGGAGCTGACCTGAAGTGAATGAACAGCATCCCGCTGATCAAAGTGTGTCTGTGCAGTGGGGAGGACCAGTGACACTGCGTCCTCAGTTGTGTTGTGGGTGTTTGTCCAAGGAGAGTGGCATGTTGCTCTTGATGTGTACCAGAACAAGGCGTTCAAAGAACTTCATCACAACCGGTGTCAGCGCCAGTGGTCAATGAGTCAGTGACCTGATTCCTGTCTGTTTTGGCACTGGAGGAATTGTGGCCAACTTGAGGCAGGTTGGGACTGTTGCTTGCTTCAGGGAGATGTTAAATAGGTTGGTGAACACTGCTGTTGGCTGTCCTGCACAATGTTTCAGGGCCCTTCCTGTAACCCGATCAGTGGCTTTGTTTTGGATGAAGTTGTTCCGAGGCGGTCTCACCTAGTAGGGGCTCAGCATCAGCCCACCTGGCATGTCCCCCTGCAGTGTCAGTGATGGGTTGTTGAGATTGTCTCTACAATCAAACCTGGCAAAGACGTGGTTCAGGTCCTCAGGGAGAGATGAGTTGGCAGTGTGTGTTGGGCTGCTGTTGTTGCCTGCATAGCCTGTTATGGTCTTGATGCCATGCCACATGCGTCAGGAGTCTGAGCTCCTCTATACGCATTTTGTAGCAGCGCTTCGCTTGTCTGATGCCTTTCCTCAGTCTGGACCCGGCTGTACTGTAGGCCACCTGTGCGGAAAGCAGTTTCACAAGCCTTCAACAGGTTAACCATAGCTGCATTCATCCACAGTTTGTGGTTGGGGAGTGCATGTATGTTCATCTCTGTGGTTATATTGCCCATGCAGAAGGTGCTGAGTGCAGCAGAGGTAAGGCAAAGGTGTTTAAGTCTGTGTGGTTGTTGTTGGTGGCAGTTTGTTTGAAGATGTACCAGTCTGTCTCATCGAAGCAGTCCTGTAGCCTGGGCATTGCTCCCTCAGGCCAGACCCCGATGGTACAAAGCGTGATGTTTAATCCTTACGATGAGAGGTCTGTATATGGGGGTCACAAGCAGGCTGATGTGGTCAGACCGGCCAATGTGGGGGAGGGGGACGCTTTGTAAACCCCTGCTATGTTGCAGTAAACATGGTCAAAGGTTTTATTTCCTTTTGTTGGGAAATCCAGGTGGTATCTAATGGGAGAGCTCCAGGCCGCAGAGTCTGAGCAGGCCGCCATCTTTACACCTACTTTACACCTCACAACCTACAGAACGTACCGCAGCACTTCCAAACACACACACATCAAAGACCACACACCCTTACAGAATACTCCAAAAGGGACAATAAACCACAAACACAGAAGTGGGCGTGTCTGTGTGTAAGGGACTAACGTGTATCCACATCCAGGTCCAGATATGGTCACTTCTGGTTCCAAAGAACCATTGTAGTATTTGCAAAAATGCCAACATTGATGCTCACTGGTTGACTTCAGTCTTCATACACTTCTTTTATACAGAGTGGAAAATACTAATGAAAACTGTAGTTATTGTGTTTCCGCTCAGCAGCAGGTACAGAAACCCACCATGAAAACTTGAAACAGAAGCTTGCTGCTTCTATTGTTTCATGTGCTTTAGCTTGAAAGACGGTCAAAAAAAATTCCACTGTGGTTTTAAAGTAATACCCTCATGATGAAGGGCCAATCAGATTGCCCTGTGATTGTTCCCTCCTACTTTATATGGTTCTATGAAGGAGAAGCAGCTTCTCATACGAGTTCATTCTACTGCTGTATTAAGTGGACGAAGGAGAAAATGAAGTCTGTTCTTGTTTTTCTACTGACGCTCACACTTGCTCGTAAGTTTATGTCCAATCTTCTCGTCTAATTCTGATCTTTTAAGGGTTAATATGTTTTATTTTTAGCACAGAGCATACATGATCTTTCTCTGTTGTTAAACACTGACATATATTTATTTTCTTCAGGATGCACCATCTATGAGAACTTTGAGACAAAGACTGTTGGTGTTGGAGATGATGTGACTCTGACGTGTCCTCGTAACGCTTCTTGGTATTCAACACAATTATTCTGGCTCCGGCTCGTTTCTGGAGATTTGCCTGAGGTTTTGGGAGGAACATTTAGCTTTGAATATGACGACGTTCACAAAACTCCTCGAATCACAGCAAAACAAAAACCTGGAACGTTTGTCATGATTATCGATAAAGCAAAAGTCGGCGACACTGGACTTTACTTTTGTGTGAAACAAGAGGGTATTAAAATGACAGTTTTAAAAGGAACATTTCTGCAGATTAAAGGTAAATAAAAATCATTTTTACTAAAAGCAAACATTCTAAATTGAGAATATTTTTATCAAATCCAGCATATTTACTTTGTGTTGAATTTATTCAGGACCAGAGCCCAGTATCACCTCAGTCGTTCAAGACATTTCACAGGATCCAGTCCACCCAGGAGACCTGATGACTCTGCAGTGTTCTGTTCTCTCTGAGTCTGAAAACAACACATGTCCAGGGAAACACAGAGTGTTCTGGTTCAGAGCCGGATCAGATGAAAATCATCCCAGTGTCATTTACACTCATGGAAACAGATCTGGAGGATGTGAGGAGAGTCCAGAGGCTCACTCTCCACAGAAATGTGTCTACAGCTTCTCAAAGACCGTCAACTCCTCCGACGCCTCGACTTATTTCTGTGCTGTGGCCGCATGTGGAGAGATATTGTTTGGAAAAGGGACAAAGATTGACATCAAAGGTAACTGCAGAGCATTCAATATGAACCATTTTTTAACATTCATGGAAGATTTTAGTGAAACATCTTAACACAATATGTTTTTATATGTTTTCAGGAGCCGACAATCAGACGGCCGTAATAGCTCTGTTTCTGTAACTGCACATATTTGGAGATGTGACAAAAGTAGATGTTGAAGGTCAAACGTTTTTTATGCTAAGAATCTGCAGATTAAAGTGTGAAATGATGGTCTCATTGCAGATTGGTATGATCTCAACACATATATTTATCATAAAACACATCCTTTATAAAATATGCCGATGACTCCGTTGTTGTATGTCTGCTTCAAGAGAATGAGACGAGCCACGGCCCGGTAAATGACCAGTTTGTACCAGGTGTGAGGAGTCTTACCTCCAGCTGAACATATCTCAAACTCAACATATGATTATTGATTTTAGAAAGAAAACTCAAGTGAACGATGCCACTATTCAAAGGTCAGAATATTGAGTAAGTGCAATCTTATAAAAACATTGGGACCATCATTGATTTGAATTTTAACTTTGAAGCTAACGCTTTGTAAAAAGTCTAAACAGTGTTTGTGTCTGTAGGAAACTGTCGTACTTTCATGAACCATAATGATGATGTTTTATCATGCTGTTATTGGATCAGTCTTGTCTTGTTCTTTGGTGTCATGGTTTCAGTCAAACCTGCACCTCAGTGCTCTGTACCTCCGTTCTGAGGTATGTGGGGTGAGTCTGATTGGTGAGTCTCATCTCTACCTGGCGTCTCTGAGACAGTTGCAGAGGATAGCTACCTCGATTATAAACGATGATTCTCGTCCTTTGCTCAGTGATTTTCAGCTTCTCCCCGGACGGAGGATTTTAGTCCCAACGTGCAGAACACAGCGGTACAAAAACAGCTTTGTTCCTGCTGCTATCACAGAAGTGAACAAGCTGTAGCCATATTTGCAAAAACATTTTTTTTTTTTTCCATGTCAAAAACGTATTTTGACCCTGCCTGAAGAGATCATTTTTGTTTTTGATATTATTGGTTGAGATATCTCTCTCCCTTATGCTTCTTATTGTGAGAACATTGAGCACTTTTATAATTATTTGGGGTTTTTATGATGTTTTAGTCGGTTTATATATAGTTCCCCTTTCTCTAATGTGTTGTTCATTGTTACATCTGTTCTGTAATCTGTGTGTTATCTTGCTGGCTGCAAACAAACCTACTTAAGGGTACAAATAAACGCACCTGAACCTGAACTGTAATCACATTATATTAATAATTAAATCATTCTTTTTTATTTTCATTCTTGTCTAGAACGAACAGCAAGTTTTGAATTGATCGGGCTGGTCATAGCGATACTCTGCTTGGTGATTTCTCTGATTGGAAATGTTTCTCTCATTTGCTTCCAAACTCCGAGAGAAGAAAGTGAACAATCTAAAGGTTAGTGACGATGACCCGTTCTAAAAGCATTATACAATTTCATGTAACAACGTGTTCTCAGAAGGAGGAAGACACTTTTCTGCCGGGTTATAATCTTCCTAACAGCTGTGGTTGTTGGCTCAAGTAATTAGACGAACTCATTCTCTAAGCAGCAAAAAATCATCAAACCTTCTTCATCTTTCATTTTAACTCTGCATGTATTTTCTGTTTCATTATCCAGCTGCTGTCGTCCTGCAATTAAACAGCGAGAGGGTGAAAAATCAACAGGTAAATCATTTAAAGATGTTCATGTTGTCCTTATGTTTTTGTCCATTTAACAGCTCATGTCTATCTTTGCCCAGATTGATGAGGAGACTAAAGTTTACTCTGCTGTGGTCTTCACCATGAGGAAAGCTGACCGTGGTGCAGTGAAGGATGCAAAAGTAGCGCAGAGGAAAAGGATGTGTGCTGCTGTGAAGGATTTTGGTTTGAATTAGTGAGTGAAAAGGTCTGTTTGGCTACATTTGATTTAGCTGATTTTAGTTTGTTTAAAGCTTAAGAAAATGCTGATTACCTCCAAATATCTACACTTAGATAACTTAAGGAGGTGCTATGAATATTCTATCACTCAGGTTGTGACTGTATTGGTATGTGTATGCAAATGATATTCTATAATTCATAATAAAATGTATTTGTCAAACCTCCTTGGATTAAAGGACTGTAACATTCAGGCTTACCGGGTCTCCTGCGTTGTTCTTTCTGTAAGTCCATGAGCGCTTTGTTTATGAGGAAACATCACACCACATGTTGGGAGGATAAGAAATATATGTTTCTAAATCTGCTTTACATTTTCAGGGTTCTGTCAAACGTCTCGTTATCATTTGGAGGTAATCAATCATTCAGTCAATCAATCTTTATTTGTTCAGCACCAATTCATAATAAATGTTTCTACAAAAACAGCCGCTCTGCACTTTACTCTTTATTATATTTACAGAAACACAAAATTCATCCATCAGCAGACAAACATTTAGCAAAGTAACAATGGGAAGATAAAAAAATTGCTTTTTACAAAGTGAAACCTGGATCAGAACCAGACTCATGTTGAACAGGCAGAAGCCTGGATCAGAACCAGACTCATGTTGAACAGGCAGAAGCCTGGATCAGAACCAGACTCATGTTGAACCGCCACCTGCTATGACTCTGTTTGGCTTGAAAGAACGGCATAACTGGGTATTACAAGGCCCCAAAGTCAGACTGGCCTCTATGAATACTCAAGTCATAAATACAGAACACTGTGGTGTCATTCCACTTGCACGGCTGTATTCTTTACTTTCAAGGTAGAAAATACTTTATTTCAGGTTGTAAAAATGTTTCTGAACATGAAATGATTACATGTGGGGTCCCCCAAGGGTATATTCTTGGCCTTCTCCTTTTTCAAACAAAATAACTGTATTCGGTCCCAAACAGGAGGGATCATGAGTCAGCGCTCATTTACCATCAATTTCACAGAAGCCACACATCAAGCAAGAAATCTGGGTGTTGTTTTGGAGTCTGATATAAATGTAAACATTCACATAAAAACAAGTTCAAACACGAAGAAAAGAGGGAACAGATGACACAGTCTGAGTCGCTTTTATACCTCAGGGGAGAGCTGGGGCGGGGCCCTCCTCGTGGATGGGCTTGGACAGGTTGTTGGTCGCTGCTGACGCCTGATTGGCACATTGGTGGGACTGGTCTGCCAGACGGGCCGTCAGCAGGTCCCTGGATGAGGGGGGAGCAGGACGCTGCCCCGCCACCATGGTGGTGACTCTCACTCCAGAAAAAGGTTGCCATGGGAGGGGCCCACCTTGTGGATGGGGGTGGACCGCAACATATAACTCTTTTAGTGCTGCGCAGGTTCGCAAGTGATAAATCCAATAGCAATAGCCTTAGAGGGTGGAGCCTATACGATATAGAATGCAACGCACGGTTTGCAAACATACGCACACGGACGACTCAACACACTCACAGAACTCTCCAAAAGGGATGTTAAACCACACACAGAGAAGGGGGCATGTGTGCGTTAAAATGACTGTGTATCCACATCCAGGTCCAAAAATGGTCTCTTCTGATTCTAAAGAACCATCGGGGTATTTGTCAAAATGCACATGTTGATGCTTTTACACACCACTGGTTGACTTCAGGGATGTTCAATCAGAAACCACAGATCTTTCTTTGAGATAATAGGGTGCCATATTGTCTTCTGATTTAGCTGCCTGGTCCCAGAACAACCTGTCAGAAATCTGTAGAGCACCTTTACAATCGAGCCTTGAAGATTCTGCACAAAAACACAAATAGGACATCATCACTGCAGCATTTTAAGTAAATACAAGACTTTAAGTTTTACACATTTGCTTGATCCATTAACACTAGGACCACCAACATTCTAGACCCCCCTCCAAGCACCTCAGCCGTCTGTCAGACAGCATGTGCAAATGTAATTGTTTGTGCTCAGAAACACACAAATATTGAATTTTTTTGATGAAGTTAAATACACCTTACTTTTATGTACAACCCAAATAGGCTATCACAGCATAAGGCAGGATTGGTAACCTTTTAAATGTCGCATGTCAATTAACAATATATGTCTGCTTTTTTAGTGCGCCATTTTTTACTGCTGCTCCACGTCTCCCGTTGCAGCGCTCTTTAGTTTGCTGGTAGCTTCACATTGCATGTGAATTTACACCAAATGACCGTGATCTAAAAACACTTACATGACATTCAAATAAGCAGTGAGTAAAGTATGTTATTCTTCTTTTCTCTAGTCCCTCAACTAAACAACTTTTATACGCAAGGGGATGAGCCGGCCAGCCGGCTCGTCCATGTAAACAGTGTGTAGATACCACGGGACTCTCATGACAGTCATGACTCAGAGTTATTTTCAGAGGATATACTGGATTTCTGCTATATTTATGTGTAAAATATTGCATATTCTACCTTTAAATGTTGAAACATGCTTGCTCCTTAGTGCTGCAATACTCCTCTTAAAGGCTAGTTGGCAGAGTGATTGTATTGCAAGTTTAGGGTTCTGCCACATTCCCTGTTTTTTTGTGTACAGGAAACCATGAGGACTGAAACCGGCAAGCAGCAGTTGATTTTACTGCTGCTTGACCTACGTCCTACCTCAGTCAGACCCAAACTAGACTAGGCGTTTTGAGCATGCTCCACAAACCCCTCACCTGCTCCTACATAAGGGAGGTGACAAGGGTAATCTCAATAATTACAGGCCAAACAATATAGAATTCTTAATAAATGACTAGTTTAAAGATTTTCTTTCCAGAACCAAAATCATGAGCCCATATCAGTCAGGTTTGAGGGCGCACTCACACTAGGCAATCTGTACTTTGCTCAAGCATGCTCCACCCCAAAAGTCTAGTCCGCCCCTCAATGATGTCTCGAGTGTAAATAAAGGTTGAAAAAAAATTGCCTTTTTGAGCTGTAACTGTAGGTGGACGTAACTGTGCATATAAAGTTACTGACTTTAAGTGAGAGAGAGAGAAAGCATGAAGCAGAAACAGCTTAGGAGATATTTCTTGCATGCTAGTGGTTAGTTCACTGTGCATTAAAACTTTTAGGTGTTCTGCCTGTGGTCAACTTTTTGCCCACACACACAAACAAACAGATGAACACACATTCACAGTCACAGCTGAAGACCAAGTCATGCATGGAAACTCAAGTGCCGTTGTGGTTAGGCTTCACATCGAGGCGTGAATACAAAGAGGCTTTTTTCTGTTGCTGCACTCTGTTTGAATCTCAGGAAGTTCAACTTAACTTTTCTATTACCTTCTTTAAAGTGAGAGAGCTATAATACTGTTTTTATTAGAAATAGTATCACAACAACAACTTAGGTTTAGGAAAAGGCAGCAATGTGAAGTGTTTTTATTGTGTTTTTCACCAGCCAGAGGGGAGGTGCTAATCTCTCACTGGTTTGTACCTGCTCTGTTTGGCCTCAACAAGAGATATGTAGTGGGAGTTTATGGCTTCATAAAATAAGGCTGGCTGCACACTAGACAGCTACCTTGGTAAGTCTCTGAAAACTCTTCAAATAGTACAAAATGCTGCAGCTGTAGTGACAAGAACTAGGAAAAGGGATCACATTTCTCTTTTATTGGCTTCTTTGCACTGGCTCCCAATAAAATCTAGAATATAATTTAAAATCCTTTCCTCTCTTACAAAGCTCTGATCAGGAAAAATCTTATCTTAAAGAGCTGATAATGTTGTATTACCCTTCAGGAACATTACGCTCCCAGAATGCAGGTCTAAGTACGGACTCTAAATGTACTACGGGAGATAGAGCCTTCAGTTATCAGGCCTGCTCGTGGTACCTGCAGTCTCTAAATGTACTATGGGAGGTAGAGCCTTCAGTTATCAGGCCTGCTCGTGGTACCTACAGTCTCTAAATGTACTATGGGAGGTAGACCCTTCAGTTATCAGGCCTGCTCGTGGTACCTACAGTCTCTAAATGTACTATGGGAGGTAGAGCCTTCGGCTATCAGGCCTGCTCGTGGTACCTACAGTCTCTAAATGTACTATGGGAGGTAGAGCCTTCGGCTATCAGGCCTGCTCGTGGTACCTACAGTCTCTGAATGTACCATGGGAGGTAGAGCCTTCAGTTTTCAGGCCTGCTCGTGGTACCTACAGTCTCTAAATGAACTACGGGAGGTAGAGCCTTCAGTTATCAGGCCTGCTCGTGGTACCTACGGTCTCTAAATGTACTACGGGAGGTAGAGCCTTCAGTTATCAGGCCTGCTTGTGGTACCTACAGTCTCTAAATGTACTACGGGAGGTGGAGCCTTCAGTTATCAGGCCTGCTTGTGGTACCTACAGTCTCTAAATGTACTATGGGAGGTGGAGCCTTCGTTTATCAGGCCTGCTTGTGGTACCTACAGTCTCTAAATGTACATCGGGAGGTGGAGCCTTCAGTTATCAGGCCTGCTCGTGGTACCTACAGTCTCTGAATGTACGACGGGAGGTAGAGCCTTCGTTTATCAGGCCTGCTCGTGGTACCTACGATCTCTAAATGTACTATGGGAGGTGGAGCCTTCAGTTATCAGGCCTGCTAGTGGTACAGGCTGCTCGTGGTACCTACAGTCTCTAAATGTACTATGGGAGGTAGAGCCTTCAGTTATCAGGCCTGCTCGTGGTACCTACAGTCTCTAAATGTACTATGGGAGGTAGATCCTTCAGATATCAGGCCTGCTCGTGGTACCTACAGTCTCTAAATGTACTATGGGAGGTAGAGCCTTCAGTTATCAGGCCTGATTGTGGTACCTACAGTCTCTAAATGTACTATGGGAGGTAGAGCCTTCAGTTATCAGACCTGCTCGTGGTACCTACGGGCGCGGTCACACTCGCCATCCGTACCGTGCTGTACCCAAGCACGATTGCCCCCCCACAGCGCCATTCCCCTGCTGTCTGGCGAGGCCCGCGGTCACACTACACAAGACTAACCGTGCCTAAGCACGAATACCTCTTGTACATGACGTCGTAATACTGTCAGGCTGTCAGCAGGTCCCTGGATGAGGGGGGAGCAGAACGTTGCCCCGCCACCATGGTGGTGACTCTCACTCCTAAAAAGGCCTAAAAACACCCTGGTCATTGAACCTTTGAACTTGAGGCACAAGTGGACTGGAGTCCTCAAAGATTTGGGGTCTGCTGCTTCTCCGCCCTGGTGTGGAATGAGGGCAGGGAACAACAGGATCCTCCCTGACTGCGAAACTCGCAGGCCATCTAATCCAGGGGGGCGGACTCCCACGCCAATGGCACTGCAAGACCTCTGCGGGCCCCAGCAGACCAGATAATATCCGGCAGCTCCCAGTAGACTGGTCACCAGCAGTGGGGATTATTTGACTCATCAGTGCACACTCAAGCGCTAAGAAAAATACGAAACAGATCACTCAGTCTCAGCAACTTATATACCTTAGGGGAGGGACCACTCGCTAGACATGTGACTCCACACACTCACAGAACACTCCAAAAAGGATGTTAAACCACACACAGAGAGGGGGGTACTGCTGCATGTAAGGGACTAATGTGTATCCACATCCAGATCCAAATATGGTCACTTCTGGTTCGAAAGATCCATCATCGTATTTGCCAAAATGGGAAAGTTGATGCTTTCACGAACCACTGGTTGAGTTTGAAAAAATACTGAAGAAAACTGTAGTTAGTGTGTTTCTGCTCAGCAGCAGGTACAGAAACCCACCATGAAAACTTGAAACAGAAGCTTGCTGCTGCTATTGTTTCATGTGCTTTAGCTTGAAAGACGGTCAAAAAAATTTCCACTGTGGTTGTAAAGTAATACCCTCATAATGAAGGGCCAATCAGATTACTCTGTGATTGTTCCCTCCTACTTTATATGGTTCTATGAAGGAGAAGCAGCTTCTCATACGAGTTCATTCTACTGCTGTATTAAGTGGACGAAGGAGAAAATGAAGTCTGTTCTTGTTTTTCTACTGACGCTCACACTTGCTCGTAAGTTTATGTCCAATCTTCTCGTCTAATTCTGATCTTTTAAGGGTTAACATGTTTTATTTTTAGCACAGAGCGTACATGATCTTTCTCTGTTGTTAAACACTGACATATATTTATTTTCTTCAGGATGCACCATCTATGAGAACTTTGAGACAAAGACTGTTGGTGTTGGAGATGATGTGACTCTGACGTGTCCTCGTGATGCTTCTTGGTATTCAACACAATTATTCTGGCTCCGGCTCGTTTCTGGTGATTTGCCTGAGGTTTTGGTCGGAACCAATGCCATGGATTCTGACCTTGTTGAAGAAACTCCTGGATTCACAGCAAAAAAAGAGCCTGGAACGTTTGTCGTGATTATTAATAGAGTAAAACTCAGGGACACTGGACTTTACTTTTGTGTGAAACGAGAGAGTATTAAAATGACAGTTTTAAAAGGAACATTTCTGCAGATTAAAGGTAAATAAAATGCACTTCAACTTCTTTAAAACAATACCTAACACCATTTATGAGAGCAGTCAACCAAATGTCCCCTGAATAAGGAAAAAACATACAGCATACTTTCTAGGATGTTTTTCTCTTAATTCTAAACTGCAGCTACTTTGAATATTTTTTAACAAATCCAGCGTATTTACTTTGTGTTGAATTTATTCAGGACCAGAGCCCAGTATCACCTCAGTCGTTCAAGACATTTCACAGGATCCAGTCCACCCAGGAGACCTGATGACTCTGCAGTGTTCTGTTCTCTCTGAGTCTGAAAACAACACATGTCCAGGGAAACACAGAGTGTTCTGGTTCAGAGCTGGATCAGATGAAAATCATCCCAGTGTCATTTACACTCATGGAAACAGACCTGGAGGATGTGAGGAGAGTCCAGAGGCTCACTCTCCACAGAAATGTGTCTACAGCTTCTCAAAGACCGTCAACTCCTCCGACGCCTCGACTTATTTCTGTGCTGTGGCCGCATGTGGAGAGACATTGTTTGGAAATGGGAAAAAGATTGACATCAAAGGTAACTGCAGAGCATTCAATATGAATCATTTTTTAACATTCATTTTCAAACAATTGAATCTACCTGGAAGATTTTAGTGAAACATCTTAACACAATATGTTTTTATATGTTTTCAGGAGCCGACAATCGGACGGCCGTAATAGCTCTGTCTCTGTTATCAGCTGCTTTGGCTATAAGCTTGATTATTATAGCTTTCCTGATTCATATCATCAAGACTAAATCGTGTGATTCCAGCAAAGGTAACAGAACATTATCTCCAATAAATAAAATAAAGTATTGAGCAAACATTAACTTTATATCTTTGTGTAAATTAAATGTTTACATCTTTGTTTTTAATTGATATCACAGCTGCTGAAGTTCTGCAAACACATCCTGCAGCAGATCGACGACGCCAGCAGGTGAGATACTTCAGAAAAGATTCAACGAGAATCATTTGTTGGAATATTGTTTTGCTTTTTGTAAGTTTATATAAATATCTGCTCAGACTATTTTTTCTCAGGTAGCTGATTTCTAAAAGGGCAAAAGTTTCACCCTCATGTTGCTGTTGAAACTAAATTCATGATACATACTCTGCACAGCTTTATCAACAGCATACTGACTTCAAACTATTTTTTGTTATTTTCTCAGAGCGCTGAGGACTCGTTGGTTTATTCTGCACCGACTTTTTCTAAGATTAGAACGGACAAAAGAGAGAAGAGAAAAGTCAAAGCAGCAACAGAAGAGACGATCTACACCGGGGTCAGAACTCCTCCGACTGGCTAAATAAAAGATATGCTTAAAACATTAAATAATTGATTTGTATATTTTTAAAGACTGTGAGAAATGTAAAACCTTGCAGCAATGTGACAATAAGAAGAGAATATCCTTTGTAATTTTGAACTGTGTATGATTTGACATGTTTTGACTCATCTGTGTTCAGTCATTGTTAGATTGGTTTTATCACCAAAGGTAGAGTATTAGCACCATAAACAATATATGCAGTCGTGCACTAAACTAAAGCTGGAAGCTGGCATGCTCACTCTGTGTTGGGTAATGTTTGGTAATACAAAGTGCACTGTAGTGGGGACAAACTACAGGAAAAAGAGGGAAAGTGGAGCAGCTTACCTCTGTTTGGTAGTGGAGTGGTCTCTGATGCAGTTACAGGAAAACTTCAGATCTGCTCTGCTACCGAATTTAGATTTGTATATCAAAGCAGTTTAAAGTAATTATCAGCCACTAGGCTTCTGTTTTACGAGGTGAAAGTGTGCCACGACCTTATGTGAGCCGGGAACCGAGGCTCCTTTTCAATCAGACCACACAGCATTCCAAGAAACTGTCGCTTGTCTGATCCACCTCTCCTTAGAGGTGATTAAAAAAATAGCTATTCAATTAGCATTTCGATAAGCATAATTTTCATTTTCATCTATTTTTTAATCGTTCGAAATAAAGAAGAAATAAATAATGACATCCAAACCCTACAGGATGGGGTCAGCTCCCTGCAGACAAATGTATTCATCAGCACTTCTTGTGCTGGACATGTTTGAATTAATTCAGGGAGCACAGGTTAGCAAATAGCAAGACATGTCCTCAGGTTATGACTGTGATCTTGAACCAAGCCCCTTAAGAGAAGAAACAACCATGCTGAAAAAGATCAGTGAAAAACAGAGCAGCCAGGATGACCCAAGGACCAAGAAAAGAAGTCTCGTATTCCCTGGCAAAACAATGATTTGGTGACTTCATGGCTCAATCGTTGTCATCACCAACACTGATATTTATTAAGCAGAGCATTGACAATAACCTCTCAGATCAATGATTGAGGCGCAGTAACAACTGTTTAATAATAGTATTAAATTCATTAATGTTAATAAAGACTACACAGAGTATAAACACACGCCACAGCTGCAAACATCATGGCACAGTTTAGCAGCAAAACTAAAAACTGTAGATGTGAAGTTGACAGGACAGAGGAAACTCTAAAGAGGAAACAGAATTCAACTTTTAGCTGCTGAAATAAACATTTTTAGACTGTGATGGAGCTCCAGATTTATCTGGAAGATGACTGCTCAATGTGCTTTGTGAGTAATTGGACAATGTTAGACCCACCCTTGTGTCTTCTGCTGGGAGAACACTGCAGGTGATATAATTATTTGGGGGAGAGGGTGCACAGCAGTGCCTGTGTGGTTTCCTGCTAGAAGCACATAGACTGCACTCTGTATTCTTCTTTTATGTATTTTTATTGAAGGGTTTTAAAACAGGATAGGATAAGATAATACTTTATTGATCCCCAGAGGGGAAATTCGGGCGTTGCAGCAGCACAGACAAGAAAGCTCAAAATACACATTAAACAGATTAGATAAATAAAAATAAAAACAGGGGGTATATGCAAAATGAATGATGAAGTTAACTATGCAGGGAGTTGAGACAGTATTTGTAGAGAATGAAAAGATAAAGTGAAAAGTGATGATTAAAGTGACTTGGTATGATAACTAGCAGCAAGTAATGTAAACAGCAGAGAAGAGAGGCAGTGTTGTACCACAGTAATGCAGAGTGCAGTTATATAATATAATGTAGTATAATATAATATAATATAGTGCAATATGAACAATATAGTGTAATATAATGAAATGTTATATAATATAGACTAATATAATAATATAATAAAATATATAGAATGTACAGTATTTATGTCTATATACATTGATGCTAAATAATAATAATAATAATAATAATAATAATAATAATAATAATACAATGTTAGTAATGATAATAATAATGAGGCAGGTCATGTGGGTAGTGTTTTATGGGGGTGAAGTTTAGTGTCAGGATGGACTGTTATTGTTGTCATAGGCTGCTGTTGTACAGTCTGATGGCAGTGGGCACAAAGGAGCTCCTGAAGCGCTCTGTTTTGCACCTGGGGGGGGATGAGGCGTTGGCTGAAGGAGCTGCCCATCTGCCACAGCTCACCATGTAGAGGGTGAGAGGGTGTCCTTCATCCTCCTCTCACCCACTGTCTCCAAACTGTCCAGATCAAGACCCACTACAGAGCAGGCCTTCCTCACCAGCTTGTTCAACAAGATTAAGATTAAGATTTAAGATTTACTTTTATTGATCCCCGCAAGGGGAAATTTCAGTTTTTACACTCTGTAAGTCATGAACACACACATAGGTTGAAATATACACACACATGCACATACAGGATCCTATGGATATGCACTATGCCACAATAATGACAGAAACAGGCACTACATACATATACATTAAGACTAGACTTAAAACATTCTGTTTTGATAAATCTTATAGTAAGGGCTGGCGCAGGTATAGATGAGCTCGTAGTTATGCTGCTATAGGCTTAGACTACCTGGGGAACTGGCATCTTGAGCTCTTATCTCTCCCTCTCTCTCTCTCTCTCTCTGTGCATTCAGATCACATTACTGAATGTCGCTATCTGTTAATCTTAGTTACTAAGCACATATTTTCCTGAGCGCTCATGTTCCAGTGTCCTCTGGATCGTTGGTGGACAGCCTGCCTCAAGTTTCAGTAGATGGCTGTTCATCATGAGGAAAACAACGTTTTTTCTTGCCACTGTAACTTTGCTAAATGTTGCTAAGTGCTATGCTCATGATGGATTAACACTGGGTCTTTGTAATATAGCAAAGAGTAAGGGCTTTTACCTGCTTTTTGTAAAGTGTCTCGAGATAAAAACTTGTTATGAATTTGCGCTATACAACAAAAGATTTATTTATTGATTGAAACAGCTACAGGATACCTCCTCAAATATTTAAGCATTTTGTCTGCTGGTCTAAAAGCATTGTGAAAAGTTAATCTGCACATCTGCTGTGAAAACAACAAGCAACGCTGCATATGCTGTGGTGGGTTTGTTGGGCTGCTTCTCTGCCATTTGACCGCCCTTTGAGGTTGTCTTCTCAGAACAGGCCTAACTATGAACTTCAACAGGATGTGAACAGAGGGGAGAGAAATACTAGCCTTCAGCAGGATCATTTCAGGGTGTGTTTGGTCATTTGCTCATTAGCAGTGCAGTTTTCTTTCTGTATTATGCCGTATTCCTTATAATTACATTGGTTCTTACGTATGCATTGTGCAGCACAGCTCCTCCATACTTTTAAAAATGTTGTTTTTATTGTGTTTAAAAGATGCAATTAAAGACATCTTAATACATGTGAAGGTATGTGAGGATTCAGTCACTGATAATGTGTGCAGGCTGCTGCTTAAACACTGCTCCCAGTTTAAGAGTAAACATGATTCAAGACCACAGTCTAACATCTCAACAATAGGCACCCCCACCCCTCCATCAGTCTTTTTTCTAAAGTAAGTTTCTATTTTAAAGATTCATAAAACAAAAACGTGTGATGTCATCCCTCTTGCCCTTTTAAAACACTAACACTTTAGAGCAGGTCGATGTTGACAGGCCTCAAACTGAGAGTGAGAGAACAAGTAAAGCCCCTCTGTGTTAACACCTCTGTTTGATGCCTGACCACAGCAGTGCTTAAGTTTCCATGTGTCATTTGTTTTTTTCAGCGCTGACTTTAAATGTCTGTTTCTGTCTAAGTGTTTGCATGCACAGCTCTGCACACAAAGGAAATAAGTGAGAATACTAGACATGATGAGCCTGGTAACACCACAAACCATGATGCATTGGTCTTGGTTTTAATTACTGCACATTTAAGAACCCTTTGGACAGCTCGCTTATTTCCTTTCTGTAAGGAGGTTTTTATAGTGATGAACCAGACTGCATTATGTTGCCTCACAAGGTCTCATGTTCATGTCTATTATCAATGTATCATCAGGTAACTCTCAGATTCTCCTGAATTCAGTCCCTCGGTCTGGTAGCTGATGAGGTGCCAGGTCATTCACTTCCGTAGCACTGCTGAAGTACCACTGAACAAGCCACTGAGCCACCTTAGGATACCTTCTTCTTATTATTATTCTCATTTAAAATGTTGTAATTTTCTTCCTCCAATGAGGGCATGAGACAAACATTTTGAGAACCACTGACTTAGTCTGTCCATCCAGTCTTGATGATCTGCAGTCAAAGCAGCAAAGCATAATATGCGGATTCAAGCTTACCAATTTTAACCACAGCAGCAGGCCATCCTCACCAACAAACCCAAGGAACCTACAAGACCTCTGAGCTCAGGAGCTCCCAGGAACATATGTGGTTGGTAACAAAGATTTACAGATAGTGACAGGCAGTAATATGATCTGTAAAATAGTCAATCAATCAATCAATTGTTATATAGTCAAATCACACAGAAACAACACACAAGATGCAAACACTTCTATGCATACAATAATGGTAAACATGAAAAAGGATGGTGACCTCCTGGAAGCACAGGAGAGGAGGAGGAGCTCTGTTGTGGAGCATAAAAAAACATGAACTATTTAAAAACATGCGAGCCCCAACACTCACAGATGAGGATGTCCGTCACACAAATTAAACTACTGACAAGGAAATCAAATCCATTGTTAAGTTAGAATGTTAAAAGTGTTAAAAATCCCAAACAGAGACACGTGAACAAGGTACAGTCTCAGTGATCATAGACTAGAAATTCAAACAGGCCGTCATAAGAGTTGGAAAACCTAGATGAGAGAGAATGTTTAAAAACTGTAAATTTGAACAAATAGAAACAGAGGTTCACTTTCTCGTCCTCTGCATCCATATGAAGCTGTTGTATGAAGTCGAAGTGAAACTTTAATCAATGTTTTTTATCTTTTCCATCACTTCCTGCGCTAAACCACAGAGTTGAGGTTAGCAGACCTTAACCTGATGTATCAACATGCAATTAATGAAAAAAAAAGCGTTCAACATATAAATGTGATGTTTTGTTCCATGTTGTCTTTTTCCTCACCCTTAATGTGAAAGTAAATTCTCTTGATATATGATCCAAACAAGGTGAAATAACATCTCATTAAGGGTTTATGTTTGTGTCCTAGAGAGCTTCACCATAAAAACATCAGCTTGGTCAACAGTGCAAAGTCAAAGATGCTCTGTAGGCAACCTTAACATCACATTTATTCATCTCTCGTGTTTTCAGCGTCTGAAACCCTCCATGAAACCAAAGCTCTCGCTGGTTTGGTTTCATGTGTTTAGGTTGGAAAGACTCAACATTTCCACTGTTGTGGCACACAGTAGCATAATCACAAGCCAATCACGTTGCTCTGACACTGATCCCTCCCACATGCAATGATTTAATTACAGTGAATCATTTTACCTCGCAGTCAAAACATCAGCCGAGTGGATTCACCAGAAAATGCTGTTTGTGCTTAATGTGCTGATGATGCTCAGAGGGGGACGTAAGTGTACTCTCAAATATTCCTACACATGTAAAGAACTAAAGTTTAACGTTGAAGAAGAGAGCATGCACAAGTCTGTCATCTCTTATATTTATGTGACAGAATGTCTTTTCAGGATGCATGAATCATCCGTCCTTTGATGAAAAGACTGCTGCAGTCGGAGACGAGGTTGAAATGAAGTGTAAGCTTGACTCTACAGGAAGCTATTTCTGGATCCGCCTCGGTTCTGGAAACTTTCCTGAATACTTAGGAAAAGCAAATGGCTTGGATGTGAAGAATTCACGCATTACAACTATGGAACAACGAGATAAGGGAGGAGAATTTATTCTGCGTATGAGAAAAGCAGAGCTGAGGGATACAGGATTTTATTATTGTATGAGAACAAATCAACGAAACTTGACTTTTCTGACAGGAACAAACCTGACAGTTAAAGGTGAGCTAATTATAATTTACACAATTTAGCTATTTGTAAAAGATTGTGTTGAGAGTTGACAGAATTACATTTAAAAATCAGATTTGAATCTCCCAGCAGCACAACCTGGAGACGCTGCAGTCCGTCCTCCTGATCCGGTCGGTCCGGGAGACTCAGAGAAGAAGCAAACCTGTCCAGGAGAACACAGTGCGTGCTGCTTCAGAGCCGGATCACATCAGTCTCATCCAAGATGGAATTTCACTCCAGAGAACAGTGTTAAAGGAAGTGAAAGGAACCCGGCTGGAGTCTCGATAAAGAAATGTATTTGCAGTGTCACTCAGAACTTCAGCTGTTCTGGTGAGGGGACTTACTTCTTTGCTGTGGACACATGTGAGGAGAAAACTTCTGGAAACAGATCAGACTCGGCCAAACAAGGTAAATGTTTCCTTGGTGTTTGAAATGATGAGTTCAGTGCCCTGACTTGTATTTACCTTAGTCTATGAAATAAGCCTTATTTTGGACAGTCGTCCAACCAAGACGAGCCTTTAGGTTCAGGTTCACTGACTTTATTGGTACCACTTAGGTTGCAGTGAGAATCACATATACTTCATAAAACACAGATGATACATAAAACAAATGCAAAGTGCAAATGCAAGGTACATTGGTAAAAGTGCAGCAGTGCATAAAGTGCAGTTTCTAATCGTACAATTTGATAAACAAGTTTATATGTAAAAGTTACTGATTGTAAAACAGTGTAACCCGTAACCCTAACCCAACAAATATATAATAATTTGATAAATAAATGAAGCATTAAAAAGCATGACATCAGCTTCCCAGCATGCTATCTCTGTCCCTCCATACAAGATCTTCATGAAATTACAACAACCACATCAAGCAGCAAAGAAGAAAAGCATCATACAGAGATATCCTTCGACTTGTTCTGCGTAATAACGGCTGCTGGGGGGTGCTGGTGGTGGAGTGGATGGTGTGCGTCCCCCCATGTGTTGGGGCTGTGGGCCTTCGGACAGCACACTGGGTTCGGGTCAGACCTGAGACTCCTTTCCCACGTGTCGTTTCCCTCTCTCTTTCTCTTTTCTTTTCAACTGTCCTGTCTCTACATTAAGGGGCACAAGGGGCCCAGAAAGAAATCTTTCAAGAAATAAAACAAGTTAGCTATTATTATTTAATTCTTTTTCAAACAAACTCTCCTGCACAGAAGATGGAAAATACAAAAAAAATTGTAAATAGCAACCAAAAAGAATATTGTGGATATCAATAAACAAATTAAGTTACTAATGAAGAATTTTCTTTTGGTTTTTAAGATGGCATGGCTGGTATGCACACGAGCACAGGTTTAAGTTAATCTTTATTTTCTCCTGATTTTGTATCCACTAACTGATCAACACTAAATGCATTAGGGCCTGTAATTGAGACCTGGCTTCATTTGTCAAAACATGCAGCTACAACAGGCTAGTTAAAGGGACGGGGCTTTAAACTGCAATGTTTAAAGCTTGATCCAAAGGCAACTGAAGTCTTTGATAGACGGCGTCCAGAGGGTGTTGAGTTGAGGCTGCAGTATGTCTATAACTCCCAATTTCCACATACTGTGTGCACGCCACAGTCTTCATTTGTTTCTGAATAGAAAGCCGACATTTTGTCGCAACTCGGAGACAAGTGTTCACATGGAACGCTAATTGTTCAGAATCTGCATACAATACAAATAGTGTCGTCCGCATAGAGATGGGCATGACAACCATTCAAAGAAGAAACAATATCGCTCATATACACAGTGAAAAGCATGGGGCCCGAGATTGAACCTTGTGGACAAGAGGACATTTCCCCCTTTACTACCTTTTCAAACAGTCCCCTGTGGTCTAAATGAAACATCTGTGCTGTGCTTTGGTCAAAATATAACATGAATCTGGGGCGCGCTGGCGGCGCAGTGGTTAGGGCACGCGTCCCATGTATTGAGACTCTCGTCTTGAGTGGGAGGCCCGGGTCCACCCATGGCCTCTCTCCGCATGTCATTCCCCGCTCTCTCTCCCTGGTTTCCGACTCTATCCACTGTCCTATCTCTGCATTAAAGGCACAAAAAGCCCAAATATAAATCTTTAAAATATAACATGAATCAAGCACCAGAGGAGGTTTGTGACCCTGTATAAACCAGCTCTCTCAGAACGCTCCGTTTTGGTGTGTGTGTCTCTTTAAATGCAATGAGCCCCCCCTGAGTTTTCCCCGTAGTCATCACTCCTCTGTAGAGAGAATAAAAATGTGCGGACCTGCTCAAAAGTTTTGTTCTAGTCTGGGGGTGGAGTCCATGGGTGGAGATACCAGCGGATTGGAGGTTATTTTTTTTTATCACAATCCCACTGTGACATCACAAGGAGAGCACATTAGAAACAGAGCATTTTTCTCTGTGTTGTAAGACTTATGCAGACCACAAACAAAGGACTGGATGGGTTTATTTCACATGTTGTGGGTCAGTAGACTCTCAGGTTACCCAAATATATGTTCAAAAACACTGAACAAGTGAATTTTTCACAGCATGTCCCCTTTACATGAGTCTTAATCACTGATTACTTACTTTGATTCTTTTGCTTATTTTTGTTCCAGCAGTGAAGGAGGACTCAAAGACAGACCACCTGTTCCTCCTCCTGTTATGTGCTGCTTTGGCTATATGCCTCGTAATTATCGCCTTTCTTATTTATTCGATAAGAAAGCTCAAGAATGCATCTTGTGGTTGTTGCAATGGTAAGCAGAGTCCCTAGTACATCAATCAATTAAACGATTAAAGACGAAACTCAGTCTGTGTTTTTATTTCATGATACAGCTGACGTCGCTCTGCAGGGACGAGCAGAAACAGCCAGTGGTGATCAGCAGAATCAGCAGGTAAGTAAAGCCGAGAGAAGATGTCATGTAAATTGTCAACGCTGCTATCCCCTAACAATCCTCTTTTTAATTATTTAAGGTGGATGAGGACTCGTTGATTTATTCCGCACCAACCTTCACGAGCAGGAAATCTGGCAGAGCACGAACAAGAGATGTACAAACCGAGGAGAAAGAGAGCATCTATGCCCACGTCAGGGTTGTCGAGGGGAAATGAAACTCTAAAAAAAATATTTACGATTTCGCTATGGACTGCTTGTGCCGTTTTTTGTCCGCGCTCTTTGGGGGGAATATTTGATTTGCAGGAGAAAGATGAGAATAGGCTTCCTTTTTGAATAACTTAAAGACGTGTTTTACTGCATTCATTTACATTTTTGTTGGGAAAATGAAACCCAATGATTCAAAATATCTGTTTTGTTTTCAGCAATAGACCCACAGCATAGAGAGCTCGTGTCCATGACAGCTTGTTTCACTGAGATGTGTTCACAGAGGTTAATACTAAGTGTTAATATGTTACCTTCTTCCATCGCCCACGTCTACATATTTGTCACAAATGTTTACATTAAAATATGTTGATTAATTAAAGATTAACTAAACCCATGTTATATACATTTTATTGTTGAGTACTTGCATTACCTCAAATTTTTCCAAAAGTTATCAAAGCCAGGGAATCTGTAATTTTATAGTTGACATGGTCCGTGTCTTTTAGGCGACCGCCATGACAGACACGAAATGTTTATCGTTGTCAAGGAAACACCAGATGTTACGCCAAAGACCGCTGCATAAGCTAGCGGGAGCTGCAACTGAAAGCTGTCGTACTGTTGCTGTATGTGCTGCAGTGATAAAAACGTCATGTAAATTAAACTCAGATACATCATTGGAAAAACATATTCTCTTTTTCAGGTCGGTTTACTACGATCAACACAGAGTTCATTTTCACCAGGGGGGAGGGGAAGGGGGAGTAGCAGAGAGAATCATTCCCATGATTCCCCGCCGGCTTCGACATTATCTTTTCTTATTGTTTTGATTGAGAGCCCCCTGGTGGCGGATTTTACATACTGTGCGTTTAACAGCACTATGTGCAGTTAACGACCTTTGGTCGGTGCCAAAATGGACCAACTAATTTCCTACATATTGTTGCTTTAAACAACTGGGCCTTGTGGATGAAAAGTTTGAATTTGAAGATATATACTTTATTCTTCCCTCAGGTAAATTCTGGTGTTTACACTCTGTTATTGAGAGACAAACATAGGCCTAAATGACACACATGCACAAACAGGACCTGTGGACATGCACTAGTGGAGAGATGTCAGACACACTGCTATGCAGGGAGCGCACCAAATGCAAATGCTCATTAGCTCTGGTTCATGTAAGGTCAGTCTAAAAGGGAGCATTAGTTCAGCCTGACTTTTAAGACCTCTGAAGGATAACGATTTAAGAATCCTGTTCTTTAAATAAGCCACCCTGTTTATCTTCCAATATGTAAAAGATGTGAAGTATCACAGATGAGAACTGGAAACAGCAACTGCTGCTTCAAAGGAAGAAGCAATCACCAAGGGAAGGAAAGTGTGCAAAGGTCACAATCTCTCGTCTTTGGCTAAAAATGATGTAAGAGCTGTAATATGCTTCGCCAAGACCAGGCTGACACCTACATGACAGGATGTTCACTTTTTGTATGTATTCTGTGGTAACCAATCAGATCCATTTGACTGGTTTGACACATGAGCTTCATTTCCTTCACTTGCTGATGAACCAACACATTATCAAAGAAGAGACCGAGTCAAGATGAAGCTGTTTTGGGTTACTCTGCTTCTTTTTCAGCGAGGATGTAAGTAATCGTTTTCTCATTCTCAGCACGCCAACTGGAACCATCAGCAAGAATACACATCGTTCTCTGTATTTAATTGATGTGTTTTGATTCATCCAGGCACACATGTTCCAGTGACCACGGTTCAACTCGGTGAACCTGCGACCTTAAAATGTGCTCTGCCCAAAATCGAGATCAGCCACCGAGAACTGAGCTGGTACAAGCAGAGCAACGGGGATACTCTGACGTTAATGGTGACTGTGCGGAAAGCTATAAAACCCATCTTCTCACCAGAGTTCTCAGAGTCAAGATTTGAGGTCAAATATGACCGCGACTCCAACAACCTGACCATCCTGAGAACGAGTGAAGAGGACGAGGGAATGTATCACTGTGCGGTCACTGAGTGGATCAGCAAAACTGAATGGAGCGGAACTTATTTGGTCGTCAAAGGTAACCATGTGATATATTTTTACACGTTTTACACGTTCAGAAGACGCTGATCTAAATCTGTGCTATATAGATGTGAAAAAATCTGCCCCTAATTATCTTATATTGACATCCAATATCACCTTCAGCAGCTGCAGCCCTGTTCATAAATATCAAATATGAAATCCAGTTTCCGAACTTTAACCCTTTAATAACACAAAACCTGATTTGAGAATACTAACAATGTGCACATGACAGGATCAGCAGAGAGATAATAAATGTGCTAAATGTAGCTTTACAATATTTTTATAGTTTGTTAAAACCATTCTGTATGTGAAATATACTCATTTGTCTTAACTGGAGTTCCATCGATGTTCGAGTGGTCATAACTCGGATAAACCAGCTCCACATTTACTCCATTTCAGTGCCAATCTGCCGAGTTTGAGTACAGTCAACCTTTTCTGCTGATCCTCATTTTAAACTCACATTAGTGTTACAATGCTGGATGCCCAAAGTAAACATGGGTAAAGTTTCAGATCAAGCATCTACATAAGCCGCTGAAACCTCTTACATTTACTCTCTTCTCCAAGCAATGGAGAACAGCCCTCCCCTTGCAGCCCTGCAGTGTTCTGCCCCCTAGAAGTCTTATAGAGAGCTGGCCAATCAGAAGAGAGTGGGCACTTGGGGAGGGGGACCTTAAAGAGACAGCAGCTGAAATGAAGCGTAAAGGCAGAGGCCCAATTCGAGGCTTGTTGTTTCCGTTACTTTATTACTTCAAACAGCAGGTGTGTGGTCTCATGGTCTCGCTGAATCGTCTCGTGTGTCAGAGGATTATGAAATGAAAAATGAGTCGAGACTGTCCTCATGTCTGTGGTCTCTCAGCTTTTTTATAATTAGATCAGATTTGAAAATATTCTGGTATAAAGTCAGCTCTATGCCATCAGAGCAGACCTTTTTTTTTCTACATGAAACAACGTTTTTCTGTTTTGACCTCCTGGTCTGTTGGTTTCATGCAGGAAACACTGAGAGGACAACAGAGCTGAGAGTCGTTCAGGAGCCGACAGTCTCTGATCAGCTCCGTCCAGGAGACTTGATGTCTCTGCAGTGTTCAGTCCTCTCTGACCCGGACAGTAAAACGTGTCCCGGAGGTCACAGCGTGGTGTGGTTCAGAGCCGGATCACATGAATCTCGTCCAGACATCATCTACACTGCTGGAAACAGACGTGATGGATGTGAGGAGAGATCTGCCTCTCAGAAAAGCTGTGTTCATCACTTCTCTAAGAACATCAGCTCCTCTGATGCTGGGACTTACTACTGTGCTGTGGACACATGTGGACGCCTTTTATTTGGAGATGGGACCAAAGTGGACGTTGAAGATAACAGTATCAGTAAAACAGATTCAAGTGCCTAATTATGGCTTCATGGATAAATTGCATTTAACAATTTAATTTTAAAATCTTGTAATCAGGACGTTTTCTTCTAATTCTGTTTCAGGGAAGTTTTCACTGAAGGAAACCACAGTTACTTTTCTGCTCTGTGCTGCCTTGGCCCTCACGCTCATCGTTATAGCCTTCCTTATTCATGCCATCAAGACAAACAACAACGGTAATAAAGATTACTCTTGTTTCATTTTGATAAAATAATGTTTGATTTAAATGTTTCCTTATCTTTTTTTTGTCTCTCTCCTAATTTCAGCATCTGATGCTTTGGGAGAAAACTGTGATGTTTGGAGAAGACAGATGTTGGAGAGTTTAAAGGTAAGATTAAAGTTTATAAAACTACTGTTCTGACTTTATATTCATGTTGATTGTTCTCATCTCCTTCACTGTGTTGTTACAGAGAGATCAGGTTTATTCTGCCGTCGTCTTTACCGTGATGAAATCAAAGAAAGGAGCAAAAGCAGCGGAGAAAGAGGATCTACGCTGCTGTGAAGGCTTTTGAGATGGATCAGTGATTCAATAGGGTCTGCTTTTTAGCACTTAGTTCTGCATGGTCTACATAACAGTCGTCTTAAGATTCAAAGGGTGTAATGGCCTGTTTGATTGTTCTCAACATTTTATAAAGCATTCTGATTCACAATGTGCTGCAACATTTTAAAGACACACTTCTTCCTAAAAGTAGACAGCAGAGTATTTTCTGTGGTAGATCCAAATAGATGAATGTACTCTTAATTAGGGGTTGCACCTTCTTATTTGTTCTCTACTCCCACACGTCCTGTGCTGGGTTGCAGGAGGTCGAGAGACGCTGTTTAGATTGTTTTTTACAGTGTTTTTACTTGTTTGTCTTCAGTGTACATTACATAGACTGTAAAATATTACTTCACAAAGCACGGAGGGATGTCACCCGTCTGTTCCTGCAGGGGGCGCTGGAGTCCCATCGATGGCGGTCTCCATGCTGGAAATGCTGTCTCAGTCTAACTTTCAGTCAACCTAACGACAGGCTGAGAGCTGGAGCTGAGGCGGGTTTTAAACCTCCTGACAAACCGTTACACCGCGCCCACCTGTCAATCAGGTCAGCGACACGCCTTATTGTGAATAACTCTTATCCTTCATCAAATCAAAACTGATGAGTCATCAAAACATTCACCCCCCGTACAGTGTGTGTCCATCCAGACATGAGCTAATCACACCTATTTGGTTTTTTGAACCAGGCTGTAAACATGTTCATCTCTGCTGTAAAAACAGGCTTTTTAGAATGGGTGTGTATGTGACTTCCTGTGTTCCTGCAGCCAGCCTCTAGTGGACACTCCAGGAACTGCAGGATTTTATACTTCAGCATCAGCTTCATTTTTTTAACACCAGAGGATACCGCTTGGTGCAGCCTCAAACTGTTCAAGAGGTCGCAGGGTTAAAAGACGGCAGAGGTTGTTATAAAATGATTTAATGTTTAATTTGAAGATGATCTGAAGCTTAAACTCTGTAAATAAATAAACATATGTTTCAATAACTTGTGGAAGATCAGATCATTCCGTGTGTGTGTGTGTGTGTGTGTGTGTGTGTGTGTGTGTGTGTGTGTGTGTGTGTGTGATAAGTAAATCTTCTTGCTGATACAGTCCTTGATATTATTGCATGCTGACAGGTCTCATCTGATTGCAGGTTAAACATTCTGTATTTTCTTTTATACTGCTTGTGATTTTTTTTCATGATTATTTTGTTAAAAAAAGATGTTGAAATGTGGATTAAATTAAAGTTAAATCCTCTATTATTTAAAATACTGAAAGGATCTGCAGTAAACAAGCACTCATGAGGTGAAAGCCTGGTCCTGGTGGAAATCAAGAAGAGAGAGAGTAGGGTATGACATGCGGGAAAGAAGCCACAGGTTCGGAATCGAGCCTGGTCCGCCCGCTTGGAGGACCATGGCCTCTATACATGGGACACGCGCACTAACCGCTGCCCCACCTGCTCCCCACTTTTTTGTATTTTGTATTTTAAACGAGTGTCAAAGTTGGAATTCAGACTTCAGAGGGGCATTCCTGATGACGTATCAGTAACTCGGAGTTTCCGACTTCCTAGATCAAATTGAACGCACCATCTGTAGTCAGAAGACTAGAAAAGGTTATACGACCTCAAGTCTTACACTTCCTGGTCAATTCGTCATACGTCATTTCCTTCCTTGTGTCCCTGAGCCTCGAATGGTCTTTGTGAACTTCTGTGTTTTAGTTCCCTGTGTTCGGATTTTGATGGACTTTGTTTGTACCTTTGCAGAGTAAGTTTAGTATTTGCATTTTGCCTTTTTGTAAAAATTAAATCTTTAGTTTTCGTATCTGCAATTTGGTCCCACTCTTTGTTTTTCCAGGAACTGTCAGTCTATGGCGAATTTGCACCACGTTTTTTAAAAAAGGCTTTAAATATCAGAATGATGGTATTTAATACAGTTGGAGTTTTATATAGTCAAATTTGGTTGTAATAATAATACTTATCCTAAATTAATTATGAATATAAATTAAAAATATTATTAACCAAGTTTAATTGATTTGGGGCACCACTCTGAGATCAGAGAACAAATAACCAAATATCCCCAACATCAGTCTCAAATTATTTAATTAATTACTAATATAATTAATAATTAATTTTCTTTATTTAATAAATTGAAGGCGTGGAATCCGTACACAAGCCTTCGCACACAGCTTGTATCACAATGCAAATGCACCAGCAATCACAAACAAGTGCTCTTTAAATTATAAGAGTTTATTTAACAAAGCCACATCAAGTCAATCAATGCACACAGATGCAGATGAGTTTTGATGGCGGCGACAGTCCCTTACGGCAAGAGTGGCGTTGATGTGTTCTCCATTCGAGTGGGAAGACGTACGTTGATGTCCTTTTCGTCGAAGGGTAGTCATGATGTCATGGACACTCCTGGAAGTTGTCTTCCAGATCAGCCTGAGTTTTTCTCGTGTGGATGCATCAGGTAAATCACAGAGGCACAGGTTGATCTCTCCGAGGTACTCATCGATGCAACAGTTATCTGGATCAAACCGCTCTATATCCTTTGCCATAGATTCCATGAGCCTTGTGGGCATTCTTTGAAATCTGGGTAATAAGGCTCATTGCAAGTCTTCTGATGATTTGATATTCCTCAGCTGGGGCTGAGAAGTCACCCCATTTCCCATGTGGTGATTCAAACCTGTGAAGGTGTGAAAAGATGTCACAGTTGGAGCATTTTCCAAAAACTATCTCGCCCACCAACAAAATCAACTAACCCCTAACCCACCCACAACACTCACTCGCCAGCCCTCAAAACCAACTGGGCAACCCACAAAAGCTAGTGACCCACCCAAGAAAAACAACTAGCCCACCAACAAAACCAACTGACCCACCCAAAAAAAACAACTAGCCCACCCACAAAACCAACTGGCCCACCAACAAAACAAACTAGCCCACCAACAAAACCAACTGGCCCACCCACAAAACAAACTGGCCCACCAACAAAACCAACTGGCCCACCCACAAAACCAACTGGCCCACCAACAAAAACAACTAGCCCACCCACAAAACCAACTGGCCCACCCACAAAACAAACTAGCCCACCAACAAAACAAACTAGCCCACCAACAAAACCAACTGGCCCACCCACAAAACCAACTGGCCCACCAACAAAAACAACTAGCCCACCCACAAAACCAACTGGCCCACCCACAAAACAAACTAGCCCACCCACAAAACAAACTAGCCCACCAACAAAACCAACTGGCCCACCCACAAAACAAACTAGCCCACCAACAAAACAAACTAGCCCACCAACAAAACCAACTGGCCCACCAACAAAACAAACTGGCCCACCAACAAAAACAACTAGCCCACCAACAAAACCAACTGGCCCACCCACAAAACAAACTAGCCCACCAACAAAACAAACTAGCCCACCAACAAAACCAACTGGCCCACCAACAAAACAAACTAGCCCACCAACAAAAACAACTAGCCCACCACAAAACCAACTGGCCCACCAACAAAACAAACTAGCCCACCAACAAAAACAACTAGCCCACCCACAAAACCAACTGGCCCACCAACAAAACAAACTAGCCCACCAACAAAACCCACTGACCCACCAACAAAAGCTAGTCACCCACCCAAGAAACAAACTAGCCCACCAACAAAAACAACTAGCCCACCCATAAAACAAACTAGCCCACCAACAAAAACAACTAGCCCACCAACAAAAACAACTAGCCCACCCACAAAACCAACTAGCCAACCCACAAAACCAACTAGCCTACCGCCAAAATCAACTGACCCACCCAAGAAACAAACTACTTTTTAAGTACTTCAAAATTTGTATGCACAATCCTGCACAGTCTAACTTGCAGATATACATTAACCGTTTAGTTCTTTGCAAGTAAGGCAGAGTGCTTTACCTTCCTGAGCACCTAACGTATGAAATATATGTGCAAAGTTTTTATTTACAATTAAAGTACAAACAAAAGAAAGTATGCTACACTGATTTGTAAAGAAAACTACTAGCCTTGTAAAAATAAAAACCTAACGATTGCTTTAAACATAATTCCCGCCCTTGACAGGGCAAATATTTAAGGATTTTTGAGGTGGCCAATGATATTTCTATGTCTCTGCCCTTAGACACGCCTCTGATTCTGATATTTAAAGCACAATCAAGAACAAATCTCCGTCGGCTGGGAAGTGCAAAACAAGCTTATAATGTGTAAAAAACATTTCAAAACTTGAGGACAAATTTACACTTTGAAGAAAAAAGAATCGCCTCAAACTCTAATAAAGTAGCACAACATGGGGGCGCTTGATAGCCTAGTGTTTGTGTTGTACGCCCCATGAACAGAGGCAATAGCTCTCATCACAGCGGCCGTGGGTTTGAGTCCAGCCTCGGCCCTTTGCTTCATGTCATCCCTCACTCTCTCCTCCCAGCATTTCCTGTCTTTCCTCAGCTGTCCTATGAAAAAAGGCAAAAGGCCCCAAAAAATATCATTGAAAAAATAAGGAGCACAACATGATATGAAAATGGAAAGACATAGTTTATTGTGAAAAAGTGAGATTCAATAGAAATACAATTTGTTTTGTCTAATTTCTTGTCTAATCTCCAATCTGGTTATACCGCCGTTGTTGTTTGTTGTCTCTACCGTCGTGACTCTGTCAGTTCTGTCTCGTGTCATTTGCTGCCGGTACTTATGAAAAAAAAAGAAACAGGCAGAGACCTGTGTGGTAGGAAATGCTCTTTGATTGCATGTTGAGATAACCAATCAGGTGCGTGTGCAGGAGTGACTTTGATGACCTCGTCACCATCGTCACTTACAAAGTAACTGAGGAGCCTCCTCACATGAGACAGTGTCAAGATGATGGTGCTGTGGATCACACTGCTTCTCCTCCATCAGGCGTGTGAGTGATGAAACTTAATGACTAAATACTTTCTCATGTATGTAAGAGGAAGAGGTGATTCATGGGAAGTCTAATCGTGATAATTGTTGTTGATTGTTTCAATTATTGTCTCTTGTGCTTTTATCTAGATACGCTTCCTCCGGTGACCACAGTTGGACTTGGGGAACCTGTGACTTTAACATGTGTTTCACCTGATATCAAAAACCAGAGAGTCTTCTGGTACAAGCAGAGCGCCGGGGAAAGGCTGAAATTAATGGTGACACTGATGAGTTATTCAAAACCTCGATTTGAAACAGAGTTCTCTTCTTCATTATTCGATGCTAACATTTCTGAAAATATGAGCAATCTGACCATTTTGACGACGACTCAAGAAGACGAGGGAATGTATCACTGTGCAGTCATGGAGTCTGGGTTTAAGATTAGCTGGAGTGGAACCTATGTGTCATTAAAAGGTACGTAATAACTGCATCCACTGAAAGAAACATCGTACTAATGTCTCTCAATAGTTAAAAAACGTTATTTAGTGTCAACAAACTATTTTTCTATATTTGTCAAATAAAACAATATATCTTTAAAATTCTTCTGGTTTGTTACTCGTCTTTGTCAAGGTGATGATTTCACTCAGGATATAATAACACTTTTAAAAACGTTCTCATCCTTACATCTTATCATGCCAGAGCTTTATAAATTATGCTGATACTATTTGTCACATTAGAACTTCTTAACATTTGCAGGAAACACTGAGAGGACAACAGAGCTGAGAGTCGTTCAGGAGCCGACAGTCTCTGATCAGCTCCGTCCAGGAGACTTGATGTCTCTGCAGTGTTCAGTCCTCTCTGACCCGGACAGTAAAACGTGTCCCGGAGGTCACAGCGTGTTGTGGTTCAGAGCCGGATCACATGAATCTCGTCCAGACATCATCTACACTGCTGGAAACAGACGTGATGGATGTGAGGAGAGATCTGCCTCTCAGAAAAGCTGTGTTCATCACTTCTCTAAGAACATCAGCTCCTCTGATGCTGGGACTTACTACTGTGCTGTGGACACATGTGGACGCCTTTTATTTGGAGATGGGACCAAAGTGGACGTTGAAGATAACAGTATCAGTAAAACAGATTCAAGTGCCTAATTATGGCTTCATGGATAAATTGCATTTAACAATTTAATTTTAAAATCTTGTAATCAGGACGTTTTCTTCTAATTCTGTTTCAGGGAAGTTTTCACTGAAGGAAACCACAGTTACTTTTCTGCTCTGTGCTGCCTTGGCCCTCACGCTCATCGTTATAGCCTTCCTTATTCATGCCATCAAGACAAACAACAACGGTAATAAAGATTACTCTTGTTTCATTTTGATAAAATAATGTTTGATTCAAATGTTTCCTAATCTTTTTTTTGTCTCTCTCCTAATTTCAGCATCTGATGCTTTGGGAGAAAACTGTGATGTTTGGAGAAGACAGATGTTGGAGAGTTTAAAGGTAAGATTAAAGTTTATAAAACTACTGTTCTGACTTTATATTCATGTTGATTGTTCTCATCTCCTTCACTGTGTTGTTACAGAGAGATCAGGTTTATTCTGCCGTCGTCTTTACCGTGATGAAATCAAAGAAAGGAGCAAAAGCAGCGGAGAAAGAGAGGATCTACGCCGCTGTGAAGGCTTTTGAGATGGATCAGTGATTCAATAGGGTCTGCTTTTTAGCACTTAGTTCTGCATGGTCTACATAACAGTCGTCTTAAGATTCAAAGGGTGTAATGGCCTGTTTGATTGTTCTCAACATTTTATAAAGCATTCTGATTCACAATGTGTTGCAACATTTTAAAGACACACTTCTTCCTAAAAGTAGACAGCAGAGTATTTTCTGTGGTAGATCCAAATAGATGAATGTACTCTTAATTAGGGGTTGCACCTTCTTATTTGTTCTCTACTCCCACACGTCCTGTGCTGGGTTGCAGGAGGTCGAGAGACGCTGTTTAGATTGTTTTTTACAGTGTTTTTACTTGTTTGTCTTCAGTGTACATTACATAGACTGTAAATATTACTTCACAAAGCACGGAGGGATGTCACCTGTCTGTTCCTGCAGGGGGCGCTGGAGTCCCATCGATGGCGGTCTCCATGCTGGAAATGCTGTCTCAGTCTAACTTTCAGTCAACCTAACGACAGGCTGAGAGCTGGAGCTGAGGCGGGTTTTAAACCTCCTGACAAACCGTTACACCGCGCCCACCTGTCAATCAGGTCAGCTACACGCCTTATTGTGAATAACTCTTATCCTTCATCAAATCAAAACTGATGAGTCATCAAAACATTCACCCCCCGTACAGTGTGTGTCCATGGAGACATGAGCTAATCACACCTATTTGGTTTTTTGAACCAGGCTGTAAACATGTTCATCTCTGCTGTAAAAACAGGCTTTTTAGAATGGGTGTGTATGTGACTTCCTGTGTTCCTGCAGCCAGCCTCTAGTGGACACTCCAGGAACTGCAGGATTTTATACTTCAGCATCAGCTTCATTTTTTAACACCAGAGGATACCGCTTGGTGCAGCCTCAAACTGTTCAAGAGGTCGCAGGGTTAAAAGACGGCAGAGGTTGTTATAAAATGATTTAATGTTTAATTTGAAGATGATCTGAAGCTTAAACTCTGTAAATAAATAAACATATGTTTCAATAACTTGTGGAAGATCAGATCATTCCGTGTGTGTGTGTGTGTGTGTGTGTGTGTGTGTGTGTGTGTGTGTGTGTGTGTGTGTGTGTGTGATAAGTAAATCTTCTTGCTGATACAGTCCTTGATATTATTGCATGCTGACAGGTCTCATCTGATTGCAGGTTAAACATTCTGTATTTTCTTTTATACTGCTTGTGATTTTTTTTCATGATTATTTTGTTAAAAAAAGATGTTGAAATGTGGATTAAATTAAAGTTAAATCCTCTATTATTTAAAATACTGAAAGGATCTGCAGTAAACAAGCACTCATGAGGTGAAAGCCTGGTCCTGGTGGAAATCAAGAAGAGAGAGAGTAGGGTATGACATGCGGGAAAGAAGCCACAGGTTCGGAATCGAGCCTGGTCCGCCCGCTTGGAGGACCATGGCCTCTATACATGGGACACGCGCACTAACCACTGCCCCACCTGCTCCCCACTTTTTTGTATTTTGTATTTTAAACGAGTGTCAAAGTTGGAATTCAGACTTCAGAGGGGCATTCCTGATGACGTATCAGTAACTCGGAGTTTCCGACTTCCTAGATCAAATTGAACGCACCATCTGTAGTCAGAAGACTAGAAAAGGTTATACGACCTCAAGTCTTACACTTCCTGGTCAATTCGTCATACGTCATTTCCTTCCTTGTGTCCCTGAGCCTCGAATGGTCTTTGTGAACTTCTGTGTTTTAGTTCCCTGTGTTCGGATTTTGATGGACTTTGTTTGTACCTTTGCAGAGTAAGTTTAGTATTTGCATTTTGCCTTTTTGTAAAAATTAAATCTTTAGTTTTCGTATCTGCAATTTGGTCCCACTCTTTGTTTTTCCAGGAACTGTCAGTCTATGGCGAATTTGCACCACGTTTTTTAAAAAAGGCTTTAAATATCAGAATGATGGTATTTAATACAGTTGGAGTTTTATATAGTCAAATTTGGTTGTAATAATAATACTTATCCTAAATTAATTATGAATATAAATTAAAAATATTATTAACCAAGTTTAATTGATTTGGGGCACCACTCTGAGATCAGAGAACAAATAACCAAATATCCCCAACATCAGTCTCAAATTATTTAATTAATTACTAATAGAATTAATAATTAATTATCTTTATTTAATAAATTGAAGGCGTGGAATCCGTACACAAGCCTTCGCACACAGCTTGTATCACAATGCAAATACACCAGCAATCACAAACAAGTGCTCTTTAAATTATAAAAGAGTTTATTTAACAAAGCCACATCAAGTCAATCAATGCACACAGATGCAGATGAGTTTTGATGGCGGCGACAGTCCCTTACGGCAAGAGTGGCGTTGATGTGTTCTCCATTCGAGTGGGAAGACGTACGTTGATGTCCTTTTCGTCGCAGGGTAGTCATGATGTCATGGACACTCCTGGAAGTTGTCTTCCAGATCAGCCTGAGTTTTTCTCGTGTGGATGCATCAGGTAAATCACATAGGCACAGGTTGATCTCTCCGAGGTACTCATCGATGCAGCAGTTATCTGGATCAAACCGCTCTATATCCTTTGCCATAGATTCCATGAACCTTGTGCGCATTCTTTGAAATCTGGGTAATAAGGCTCATTGCAAGTCTTCTGATGTTTCGATATTCCTCAGCTGGGGGCTGAGAAGTCACCCCATTTCCCATGTGGTGATTCAAACCTGTGAAGGTGTGAAAAGATGTCACAGTTGGGGCATTTTCCAAAAACTATCTCGCCCACCAACAAAATCAACTAACCCCTAACCCACCCACAACACTCACTCGCCAGCCCTCAAAACCAACTGGGCAACCCACAAAAGCTAGTGACCCACCCAAGAAAAACAACTAGCCCACCAACAAAACCAACTGACCCACCCAAAAAAAACAACTAGCCCACCAACAAAACCAACTGACCCACCCAAAAAAAACAACTAGCCCACCCACAAAACCAACTGGCCCACCAACAAAACAAACTAGCCCACCAACAAAACCAACTGGCCCACCAACAAAACAAACTAGCCCACCAACAAAACCAACTGGCCCACCCACAAAACAAACTAGCCCACCAACAAAAACAAACTAGCCCACCCACAAAACCAACTGGCCCACCAACAAAACAAACTAGCCCACCAACAAAAACAACTAGCCCACCCACAAAACCAACTGGCCCACCAACAAAACAAACTAGCCCACCAACAAAACCAACTGACCCACCCACAAAACAAACTAGCCCACCAACAAAACCAACTGACCCACCCAAGAAACAAACTAGCCTACCAACAAAATCAACTGACCCACCCAAAAAAAACAACTGGCACACCCTCAAAACCAACTGACCACCAACAAAATCAACCTGCCCACCCACAAAACCAACTGGCCCACCCACAAAACCCACTGACTACCAACAAAATCAACCTGCCCACCAACAAAACCAACTGGCCTACCCAAAAAACCATCTCGACCAACCACAAAATCAACTGACCCACCTACAAAACAAACTAACCCACCCACAACACTCACTCGCCAGCCCTCAAAACCAACTGGCCCACCAACAAAAACATCTCGCCCACCCACAAAACCCACTGATCCACCAACAAAACCAACTGACCCACCCACAAAACCAACTAGCCGACCCACAAAACCAGCTGGCCCACCCACAAAACCCACTGACGACCAACAAAATCAACCTGCCCACCAACAAAACCAACTGGCCTACCCAAAAAACCATCTCGCCCAACCACAAAATCAACTAGCCCAACCACAAAACCAACTGACCCAACAACAAAACCAACTAGCCCAACCACAAAACCAACTGGCCCACCAACAAAAGCTAGTTACCCGCCCACAAAACCAACTAGCCCACCAACAAAACCAACTGGCCGACCCACAAAACACAAAATATTGTAGCTTGCCACTGTCTTATGCAGGGGTCGCCTTAAGTTTGACATACGCTCAAACACATACAAATAAATATAAATTATTTAAACTTTCTTAATGCACCAATCATATCTACTTTATACGACGAGATAATAGAAAAAATATCTTAATGTTTTAATTACACAAAAAGAAGATTTATGTTCAAAGTCAGAATTGTTAAGTACTTCAAAATTTGTATGCACAATCCTGCACAGTCTAACTTGCAGATACACATTAACCGGTTAGTTCTTTGCAAGTAAGGCAGAGTGCTTTACCTTCCTGAGCACCTAACGTATGAAATATATGTGCAAAGGTTTTATTTACAATTAAGGTACATACAAAAGAAAGTATGCTACACTGATTTGTAAAGAAAACTACTAGCCTTGTAAAAATAAAAACCTAACGATTGCTTTAAACATAATTCCCGCCCTTGACAGGGCAAATATTTAAGGATTTTTGAGGTGGCCAATGATATTTCTATGTCTCTGCCCTTAGACACGCCTCTGATTCTGATATTTAAAGCACAATCAAGAACAAATCTCCGTCGGCTGGGAAGTGCAAAACAAGCTTATAATGTGTAAAAAAACATTTCAAAACTTGAGGACAAATTTACACTTAAATAATCGCCTCAAACTCTAATAAAGTAGCACAACATGGGGGCGCTTGATAGCCTAGTGTTTGTGTTGTACGCCCCATGAACAGAGGCAATAGCTCTCATCACAGCGGCCGTGGGTTTGAGTCCAGCCTCGGCCCTTTGCTTCATGTCATCCCTCACTCTCTCCTCCCAGCATTTCCTGTCTTTCCTCAGCTGTCCTATGAAAAAAGGCAAAAGGCCCCAAAAAATATCATTGAAAAAATAAGGAGCACAACATGATATGAAAATGGAAAGACATAGTTTATTGTGAAAAAGTGGGATTAAATAGAAATACAATTTGTTTTGTCTAATTTCTTGTCTAATCTCCAATCTGGTTATACCGCCGTTGTTGTTTGTTGTCTCTACCGTCGTGACTCTGTCAGTTCTGTCTCGTGTCATTTGCTGCCGGTACTTATGAAAAAAAAAGAAACAGGCAGAGACCTGTGTGGTAGGAAATGCTCTTTGATTGCATGTTGAGATAACCAATCAGGTGCGTGTGCAGGAGTGACTTTGATGACCTCGTCACCATCGTCACTTACAAAGTAACTGAGGAGCCTCCTCACATGAGACAGTGTCAAGATGATGGTGCTGTGGATCACACTGCTTCTCCTCCATCAGGCGTGTGAGTGATGAAACTTAATGACTAAATACTTTCTCATGTATGTAAGAGGAAGAGGTGATTCATGGGAAGTCTAATCGTGATAATTGTTGTTGATTGTTTCAATTATTGTCTCTTTTATCTAGATACGCTTCCTCCGGTGACCACAGTTGGACTTGGGGAACCTGTGACTTTAACATGTGTTTTACCGGATATCAAAAGCCAGATAGTCTTCTGGTACAAGCAGAGCGCCGGGGAAAGGCTGAAATTAATGGTGACACTGGGGGGAAATGGAAAACCTCTATTTGAAACAGAGTTCTCTTCTTCATTATTCGATGCTAACATTTCTGAAAATATGAGCAATCTGACCATTTTGACGACGACTCAAGAAGACGAGGGAATGTATCACTGTGCAGCCTTGGAGTGGCCTAAGATTAGCTGGAGTGGAACCTATGTGTCATTAAAAGGTACGTAATAACTGCATCCACTGAAAGCAACATCGTACTAATGTCTCTCAATAGTTAAAAAACGTTATTTAGTGTCAACAAACTATTTTTCTATATTTGTCAAATAAAACAATATATCTTTAAAATTCTTCTGGTTTGTTACTCGTCTTTGTCAAGGTGATGATTTCACTCAGGATATAATAACACTTTTAAAAACGTTCTCATCCTTACATCTTATCATGCCAGAGCTTTATAAATTAAGCTGATACTGTTTGTTACATTAGAACTTCTTAACATTTGCAGGAAACACTGAGAGGACAACAGAGCTGAGAGTCGTTCAGGAGCCGACAGTCTCTGATCAGCTCCGTCCAGGAGACTTGATGTCTCTGCAGTGTTCAGTCCTCTCTGACCCGGACAGTAAAACGTGTCCCGGAGGTCACAGCGTGTTGTGGTTCAGAGCCGGATCACATGAATCTCGTCCAGACATCATCTACACTGCTGGAAACAGACGTGATGGATGTGAGGAGAGATCTGCCTCTCAGAAAAGTTGTGTTCATCACTTCTCTAAGAACATCAGCTCCTCTGATGCTGGGACCTACTACTGTGCTGTGGACACATGTGGACGCCTTTTATTTGGAGATGGGACCAAAGTGGACGTTGGTATGACATCACATAAGCTCATGTAAGAAATATTTTAAAATTTGTTGTTGACATTATAACTGACCAGTGGCTATGTTTTTCTTCCAGCACAATCAACACATTTTGGATTTATCATCATGGTGATTTTAATCGTCTGCTTGGTTATTTCTACTGTTGGAAATGTTTTCCTCCTCTGCAAACAAAAAGCACGTAAACAACATGGAGGTAAGCGCTGTAAACAGATCATAAGAGATTTAAATTTATATGCCGCCTTTCAAGGGATACAAGGATATCCTGATGAACAATAGCTGCGACCAGTGGTGGACAAAGTTCACAAAGTCATGACTTGATTCAAAGTAGAGATCCTCCTGGTCTATTATTCCTCCAATACAAGGGGAAGTTGTTGCGTCAAATCATAACATGAGTTAAAGTTCTGGAGTATGTTGCTTTTAAAAATACTTCAGTATCAAACAACTTTTTAAAGACCTCTCTAAATGTTGTTGTATTTTCACGATGCATGAGCTCAGTCAGGAATACTCTGGTGTTCATTGTGCTAAGTTATGTTTCAAACACACATCTTATATTTATTTTCATCATGTTATTTCTCCTAAAAGGATTAGAGAGCGCTGTTTCAGAAGCCAGAAAAGATAATGCATCACGGCAAGAACACAACACCGTAAGAGATAACATCAAGTAGACAGGATCTTAATTTTCATGTCATTGTGTTTGTAAAACTATTTTATCTTCTGCACAGGCCGATGCTGAGAACAAATTAAACTATGCTGCTCTAAACTTTTCTGCAAGAAAACCAAGAGGAAGAAAGAAGAGAGAGTTTTCTGAGGACAGCGTGTACGCTCAGGTGAAACTCTGATGCTGTTAATAAAGTCGAGCTTAAACTCTAAACCTGCATCATGTAGATTTTATTATTTACTAAACCCACTGGCCATCTTTAAAAACCCACTGGCCTTCCATCGGAACCCACGGGCCCACAATCAAAACCTACTGGTCCACCAACAAAACCAGCTGGCCCACCATCAAAACAAACAGGCCTACCCACCAACAAAATCCACTGGCCCCTCAACAAAACCTACTGGCCCACCTACAAAACAAACTGGTGCACAAAGAAAACCAACGGGCCAACCCACAAAGCCTACTGGCCCACCCATAAAAAACCAACTGGCCCACCAACAAAACCCACTGGCCCACCAACAAAACCCACTGGCCCACCAACAAAACCCACTGGCCCACCAACAAAACAAACTGGTGCACAAAGAAAACCAACGGGCCAACCCACAAAGCCTACTGGCCCACCCATAAAAAACCAACTGGCCCACCAACAAAACTCACTGGCCCACCAACAAAACCCACTGGCCCACCAACAAAACCCACTGGCCCACCAACAAAACCGACTGGCCCACCCATAAAAAACCCACTGGCCCACCAACAAAACCCACTGGCCCACCAACAAAACCCACTGGCCCACCAACAAAACCAACTGGCCCACCAACAAAACCAACTGGCCCATCAAGGAACCCACTGACTCACTCACAACACCATCTGGTCCTTTACATCTAGTGCTCTAATCGTTAAATTAAATGTGACCATGTTTTTGCTGTATTAGCCCCAACTCTCTGGAATCAAGTCCCACAAACCATCAGCTCTGCAGAATCTTTGGACTGTTTCAAGAAACATCTAAAAACTCAGCTGTACAGCCAAGCCTTCATGTTACTCCCAAACTCTTTCTTGTGCTTCAATTGTTTCTGTTTTTGTCTAATTCTTATTTTGCCCTGTTGGATGTTGTGATTCATTTATGTAATAATGTGCTATGTAAATAAAGTTTTGCCAACTTACTTTTGAGCCGATGAGTCGTTGCCACCAGAACAATGGTTATATAAATTGTTTTTAAAAAGTTACACACAGTCCAGCTCTGATTAAAACAACCAAACAGTAAAGAGACATTTCACACTTCACATAATGTCATGTTGGAAAATATATCCAGCTTACAAAAGAGTTTATTCATAAAAATGAAACAAGGAGCTGGGGTATCACAGCTGGAACCTACAGAGAGGATACCATCAAGGCTATCATCACAAGCAGTTTGGGAATAAGAGAGTCCCTTTTCCTTTTCAGAACCACTAAAATTCATAAAAAGAAAAATGGTTCAGTCGTCTCTGTGTAGTCAAATGGTTCCACAAAGCCAACAGTTTTCATTAAGAACAAAGAAATCTCATCATGTTTACATTTCGTTTGTCAGGTCCAGTACCTTACGTTGAATTGTACCACTTTTAGAAAGATGTCTTATATTGTGATAAATAATACATAAAGAGCAGAGGACATTTGTTTCCATCATAGTCAAAATCGTACATTCAGATTCCATTCAAATGTTTACAATAATGGAGCTCATAAGAGTAAAATGATCTATTCTTGGTCCAACCAGGCCGCTTCTGTCTGTACGTGTCAATAAATCCATTCATAGACTTTCTCCTACACCGGAGTATGTACAATCCAGCGACTGCTCCCTCGCAGCCGTCCATCTTTTAGCTTTCCTAGCTGCAAAATCCAGCGCTACGTAGTTCAGAGCCGCCTCGTCAGCATCCTGTAAAAGATCATTTTGACTTTGAGATGTTTGAGCCAGGATCATAAAATCAATAATATGAAACTGTTTACTACAAACGGTAGACGTTTAGTCAGACTAAAACTGTTACACAACTGTCACCTTTTGTTTATAATAGTGACTCTGACCATGAAGTAGAACTTATTTTAACCTGAACCACAATTTTTTTTACAGCTCTAACCAAACCTTTACCACAGCTACGTAAGATCAGATATAGGACCATGTTTAAACTCTGGAGCTGTCCTGTCCATCGAGGCATTAAATGTACGACGAACAAAGATTTCTGATGTTTAAAGTTGAAGAGCTGTTAAACTTGACTTTGTCTCCTAGGTCCTCCTGTAAGCCCTCCTGTCCGCTTGAGGCTGGCTCCAGGAACCCAGGAAGTCACATACACACAACAGGAAAAAAAGCAGTTTTTACAGCATAAATTAACGTGTTTACAGCCTGGCACAAAAAAACCAATAGGTCTGATTAGTCATCACTGGCACACACTGCAAGGGGGGTCCATTTTGATTCTGAAAACAATCCATAGTTAGGCGCTTAGCTGACATGATTGACAGTTGGGCGTGATGTAATGTTCCAGCTCCAGCTCTCAGCCTGTTGTTAGGTTGACTGACAGTTAGGCTGAGACAGCATTTCCAGCACGGTTGGCTGCTGCCGATGGGACTCCAAAGCCCCCTGCAGAAACACTCAGGCTTCGTCCATTAACATTTAGTCTATGGCTAACACTGATAGTCGGACGCGACCTGAGAGCTCACACTGTGCAGGTAAAACTAGAAAGGAACATTTACTGTTGTCAATATAAACTCCCGCAGATGGAGGTTGGTTTTAGTTGTCTCATATGCACGGCACACAACATGTGCTTTCTCTCTCTTACACACACAATCTGCATCATCGTTCAACACAAGCTAACTAGCAGCTAAACCAAAAATCCCTGTCAGCTGGAGGTCTGCAGATATTTCTGCCATTGTTTCTTTCATGATAGGAGACATATGAAAAGGACATTTCTGCTGTTGCTGATGTCAGAAATTCAATTGAACAGTGATTGGACGTCGTGCCTCATTGAACACTGCAGGACTGACGCCTGGTGATGAGGCTGAAATTTGGCCTAAATTCTAAATGAATTGTACGACTCAAAAATGGGGCCTAAATTGGCCTGAAAAATGGCGGGCTTTAGGGGGTTAAAACTATAGATGACTGATTATACTTAGAAGACATGCATTGAAAATTAAATGTATCTCATCTCTACAGCTGGTGTCGTTATTTTCATAAGTCCTTCTGGTTTTGGCACTCAGATTAAAAAATGCTCCCCCAACACCATCAGTGGATTTACACGTATCCACTGTGAAACAACCACCTGTTCCAAATCACGTTAAGCTGTACAATATATGAAACTTTGATTACATATACCTCGTTATTTGGTTGATCTTCAGCTGATCTGTGACGTTCGCCTTGATTGGACGCAGTTTTTTCTCCTGTTGATAAAAGCGAGAAGTGATGGCATCACAGATACATTTAATATCAAAGACTGTTTAGAAAAGTGTTTGTTCATGAGCAGAGGTGGGAGCAGTCCTTTAAGCGTTAATGTGTTAACAAAGACGTTAACTTCGATATCAGTTTATTCTGTTGATTTTTATCTGAAATGAAAATAACGTTAACGTCATAGCCTGTAAATATTAAAGGATGAACCCGGGGGCGCTGGAGTCCCATCGATGGCGGTCCCATCTACCCATCATTTGTTTTTTTGAACCAGGCTGTAAACATGTTAACAGGCTTTTTAGAATGGGTGTGTATGCAACTTCCTGTGCTTCTGCAGCCAGCCTCTAGTGGACACTGGAGGAACTGCAGGATTTTACACTTCAGCATATGCTTTATTTTTTTAACATTGGAGGATGTAGCTTGTGATTAACGAATGTGTGCCCAGCTCTGCTCATGATGACTTTGTTAATGTGTTGAACAACCTGAACTTACCTTTGCACTGTTTACACACGGGCCTTTGGTTTCTGTAGAAAATGAGAGCAGCCGTCACAAACACGCTGTAGGGCAGCAGTGTCCCAAACGTGATGTAAAACGGCCACGGTTCTTGTTCTGAAATGAAAAGATTTAAACCACAGGAGACAGCGCTTAACCTTAAATCGCTTTTACATGATTATAATTTATTAACAGGTGTCAACATATCAAAACTGCTAATGTTCATGCAGATCGAGCTTATTCCCTGAACCTCTTCTAGAAAAACTAAAAGCAATACTGTGCCTAGGCTGAAATCATAACTATTATTATCACGAGGAAGTCTCAAGGCTTGTTCATAAACTGTCTGAACAGAGGTATAAACAGAGGTATGAACAGAGGTATAAACAGAGGTATAAACAGAGGTATAAACAGAGGTATGAACAGAGGTATGAACAGAGGTATGAACAGAGGTATAAACAGAGGTATAAACAGAGGTATGAACAGAGGTATGAACAGAGGTATAAACAGAGGTATGAACAGAGGTATAAACAGAGGTATAAACAGAGGTATGAACAGAGGTATAAACAGAGGTCTGAACAGAGGTATAAACAGAGGTATGAACAGAGGTATGAACAGAGGTATGAACAGAGGTATGAACAGAGGTATGAACAGAGGTATAAACAGAGGTCTGAACAGAGGTATAAACAGAGGTATGAACAGAGGTATAAACAGAGGTATAAACAGAGGTATGAACAGAGGTATGAACAGAGGTATGAACAGAGGTGCTCAGGCTTTGATGGGACAAAAAGGAGTGCAGGAAAAGGACTTTTCAACGGTCTGCTTCTGTCGCCCTTACACACACTAACAGTTGTTCTTAACCTTTGTGGCTTGTAACAGTCGGTATGAAATGTGCAGAAGAGTCGCTGCATCACAAACAGACGGCTGTTAGAAGTTGAAGAAGATCTTATGGCCTGTAGAGATTTCAAAAACTGTATTTCAGCAGAATAAGGCCAAAAAAAAAACTTTGTGGGGCGCTGGTGGTGCAGTGGTTAGTGCGCGCTCCCCATGTATGGAGGCTGTCGTCTCAAGCGGGCGGCCCGGGTTCACATCCCACCTGTGGCCTCTTTCCCGCATGTCATTCCCCTCTCTCTCTCTCTCTCTCTCTCTCTCCCTGATTTCCGACTCTATCCACTCTATCTCTCCATTAAAGGCATAAAAACCTCAAAAATAAATTTAAAAAAAAACTTTAAAAAAAACTTTGTGAAAGTATCATGGAGATGTTTTTCTTGCACAGTTCCTGAAGGCAACATAACAATACATGCATGATGACTTAAATTAGAATATAAAACATACGTGTCTTCACTGTAGTTCCTTCACCAAACAGGATTTGTCCACATGTGAGCACAGCGCAGTAGTACGTCCCGGCGTCAGACGAGTTGTGTATGGTTTTGGACAGATTGTAGACACAGCTTCTCTTCTCTTCTTCTTCACTTCTGTGGCTTTGAGTGTAAATAACAGCTGGATGAGCTTCTCCTGCTGCAGCTCTGAACCAGTACACACTGTGTTCACCTGGACACTGCTCTCTGTTTTCTTTGGACTTGGAGAGAAGTGAACACTGGAGCTTCACTGAGCCGCCCGCCTGGACCGACTGCGCCTCCGGTCTTTGTTTCACATAGACCAGGTTCTGGTGGTTTTTATGATCTGTGTGAGTCACAGTGAAGCAGGAATTAGCTCATGATATTTGGGGCACAGATGCAGACAAAGAACAAACTGTAATGAGCATACTTTACCATTCACCGCTAAGAGAGTGCTGTTAATAACCTTCATTTCGTACGCCGTTCCAGCTTGACAGAAGTACGTTGCTTCATCTTCTTTGCTTACATTTCTGATGTTGAGAAAATACAGTTTCTCCTTGACTGTGACAGTGTGTCGAGAGTTTTTAAATTGTTCTCCAACTTTTACGTTTCCAAAATTTCCTGCCGCAACCGTTTGGACCATGTATCCGAACTTGAGCTTAAACCAGTAAAACAATCCGGCTTTCAGACCGGTGATTGAACATGTCAGGTTAAAATCCTCACCAGGTTCAACCACAGTCATAGAGATCTGGTGCTGCATGTCCACAGTTTGAGCTGAAGACAGGAGAGAAAAATCACATCAGATGTTATGAGACGGCAGCAGAAAGCGTGTCAGGGTTAGATCATTGATCTCAAATGTTTCATGTTCTCATTTGTTTCAGAAAGTCGAGAAGAGTCGTACTTACACAAAGCACTGAGAAGAATCAAAGCAGCAAATCTTCCGACCATTGTGCTACAGCACCCTTCTTGCACAACTGAAGTCTCCCACACAGATGTCAGACTAAGATTAAGATTAAGGTTTTCCAAAGAGCAAATCATACTGATTGGCTAACACAGAAAATGCACTTCCTGTTTTAATGTTGCAACCAAGTGACCCATTTCAGCTGATCTACCATCGAGAGCTGTTTGTGTTTCTAACTGGCAGAGCGGCCTCATATTTCTGAAGTTATATTCTAACATGATCAACACTTTAAAACTAAATATGATGACATCAATGTGGATGTTTCTGTAGGATGTTCAATGTGTGACACTTTAACACACAAAGATGCTTTTCAGATTAAGCTCCAAATAAGCCTTTGGTTGGGCGTGTTGCTTTTTAATCTGTAATTAAAGCACCTATTATAGCTGTCATGCAACGTCACACATGGGCGGGCATGAAAGGCTTCCAGAGAAGTATTCAGTCTCAGTGTCCAAGTACGTGTTTGAACTAATTTTATGTGTTAAAGGTGACATATCCTCCTCCTCCTCTTCAGTTTAAATAAGTCTCAGAGCTCCTCAAAACATGTGTGTGAAGTTTCTTGTTCTAAATCCACTCTGATCCTGTATTTGATCATGTCTATAAACCCCTCTATTTCAGCCCTGCTCAGAACAGGCTGTTTCTGTGTCTGTACCTTTAAATGTAAAACTAAATCCTTCATGAAGCTGTTCTAAAAAAAGATGTGATGAGTCTATTCTTAGATTTTACTGACCCTCTTGTTCTCCAGCCTTCACCTGGTCCATGACGCAAATGTCTGACGCCATCCTTTGAACTGTGCACAGATCTTGAGCCATGTGCACTCTGACTAACGGGTCTATTTCCTTTGCAGTCAAGCATTTACAGTAAAGTTAATCTTCAGATGAAACCACATGTTCTTTAACACTTCTTTGAAGGTGAGAAAAGGGTGCAGCTCAGATTACACTTGAAGGAGACTGACTGCTGAAGACCTGCTAAAATATATTCTACAGCTACACCTTAACTTAGATGGATGGATGGATGGATGGATGGATGGATGGATGGATAGATAGATAGATAGATAGATAGATAGATAGATAGACAGATAGATAGATAGATAGACAGATAGATAGATAGATAGATAGATAGATAGATAGATAGATAGACAGATAGATAGACAGATAGATAGATAGATAGATAGATAGATGTATTTGAAAACATGTAAACACATACATGACAGGCCGATCATATCAGGCTGCATATAAGAAAAATAGATTGTCAAGGACCAAAATACACAAAAAAGCCAGAGGGCTTATTTCCATTGTGGTCCTCTATCACAGTATAAGATGGCAGATCGAATAAGGTGTCAGGCAAGTGACCTTAAATGGTTGATGACGTGTTTAAGGGTATAAAGCTGAGGAAAATAATAGCTGTTATCATGTTTGATTTCTCTGCAGCTTTTGATATAATTGTGTGTAAATGTTATGGTTTTTGTCAAATTACATTATCATGGATGACTCGTTATGTGAAGCTGAAGAGGATCGGTGTTAGCACTCACAGCGGGGACAGTGGACGCAATGGGACCAGGTACCTGAACGTCCACTTTCTTGGAAAGATCTCTTGGGTACAGATCAAGGCAGGCTTCGTGCTGTGGCAGACCTTTTGACAAACACTCGTTACCTCAGGGTTAAGATTCTTCCTGCAAGTAGTGTGGAGCAGCTCTTTGTAACCCTGAAACACAAACTGGATCAATCAACCAATCTTTATTTGTTTAGCGACAATTCATAACAAGTGTTATCTCGAGACACTTTACAAAAGAGCAGATACAAGACCTGTGGAATCTTATATTCTTTATACTTTTATGTTTGCTCATTAACTGATCCAATGCATTACACATAGCATTACACATATCACGTATACATGCACCGTGTCCTTATATGACCACTGCAACACACGAACCTTGCACGATACTCACCTCACCACAGGTGTTTTATCTCACGTACACAGACTCAACAACAGCTCCTTATAAGGACTATTTTTTAAACTCTCAAGGACAAGTTACTGCTACATTCACATATTTATACACTGACCACAAGGTGCTGACACAGATAAAGCTGCACCTGTTTCTTTGATCCTCCTCTGTAAGTTTCGATCACACTATATGCTCAAGTATATAAAGATTGTACGCCCCAAGAGCGGGCAGAGAACTTACTTTGTGTATCCTGTACTCATAGCTGAACTTCTCTCCATGCTGCATGTAATAAACTGGGTGACTTAGCAACTCAACAGTTTCTGAAAGTCTCTTTTATTTACTCTCGTCCCAAGGTTCGGAGGGTTTCCTCTTTCTGCGGATTTTCTGCAGGCCCAGTTCTACCACAGACCTTACTCATTGCTATATTACAAAGACCAAGCGTAAACCATCATGAGCACTTAGCAACATTTAGCAAAAGTTACAGTGGAGAGGAAAAAACTTCCTTTAAACAGGCAGATATCTTGGGAAAATCCAAACTCACTCAACAGCCATCTACCCAAACTGCGCCAGGCTTAAAAATGGGATGGGGGAGATGGGATAAGATGCAGGAAGAAGGATAGGGACAAATGGGGGGGCTTCGTTGTTCAGGCAGGCCGTCCACCAACAATCCCGAGGAAACTACCAGAGCTCAGGAGCTCCCAGGATGTACCAAGACACTGGGAGAGACCGGTACAGGTGGAGACACGACAAGGTCCTTACCAAAACTGAAACTGGATGGAACTGAAGAGGATCAAAACCATTAGCTAAAACAATCACTTTCCAAAAGGAAGGCAACAGGGCGCCTAGTGTAAGAACAGTGGCCAGGTATCCACCCTCCATTATGCATCGAGTGACTGACTGGGAGATGTAAGTAGACCTGAAGAGGGGTCTGGTCTTCCCAGAGGAGGTGGCAGCATCATCACTGACTAGTTCTGCCATCCAAGGCTACAAAAACCGTCTTGGTGGCTGAACTTACAGATCCCTGGGAGGACGGGCTCGCCATCTCTCACCAGCTACTGACTTGATGGATGAGGCTCTTATCAAGGCGTGGCATAAAGGCTTTTCCATATCGGGGCGAGCTGTGGCGGCGCCAGAAAAAGGAACCAGTGGGGTAGGGCGCGCGCCGTCCAACGGAGAAAAAGTAAGCAAGTAAGTAAAAGTAAGTGGAAATTGGGGGTCAGTCTTTGCAGTCCTGGGGTACAGTGGTACATTGGGCCTTTTGTTTGAACATCTTAATCTTCTACTGTTTCTTTTTTTTAGTTATTGTACATGTGCAATATGTTGTTATAATGGGTTTTGTGATAAACAATGTGACATGTGGTCGTTCTGTGTTTATATTAAAGATGTATTGAACAAATCCACCGTTGCATCAGCTCATGAGGAATACATGTAAAGTTCCTAGTGTGTGTGTTTTGAGGCGACCTTCTGAAAGAGGGAGCTTGAAATGAAAACACACAGAGGTGTTCTGGTTCACACCTCAAAGCACATCAGGAAGCCTACATGTGTGCTCTGATGATTAAAGCTCACTGTGCCCACGCCTTGTTTGTTTGGCCTAACCACTTCAGAGCCGTCGTGTTTTCATCTCAGGAAGCAAGAGAAAGGAGAGACGCTGCCAACCTGTCACATACATACTGCACCGCTCTCAAGTCACCCAGCTACTACTCAAAGAATAAAGACCCGAGTTCATGATTCATGAAAGCAAATGACCATGATGAAAGTATAAGTCTGATCTGTAGTTTCAAATCAAGATGAACTCATCGAATACACAGAGTAAGTTAAATAAATTCAAAGAGGATCACAGTATAGCACAAAGCCATCCAAATGACCACGATGATGCACTTCTACACCGCCATCTACACCGCCACCCTCTCCTCCGTCACAGTTTTATTCTATATCAGTTCCCTGTCAGCAGGACTTTTAAAGTTTCTTACTATTGTTACTTCAGTCCTAACTGTTTTGCACCACTTCCACGTCATCTTTTTTACGTCATGTCTTACCTCAGCAGACCCCTGCCACTCCTTCCGTCTGACAGGGATAGTCTCCCTCTGTGAAGTGCATGTGTGAACAAGCAGGTCAGGAGGATTTCAGGAGCAGTGCATGTGTGATAACGGCTTCAGTCAAATCATTTCAAAGTCTGTTGTGTGAGGAGCAAGTGTCAAACTGTGCTTGATAGGAATCACCGTATGGCAACCAAGACAAGTCAAACAAGAGCACAGTATAGTAGAAAGTCGTCCAAATTAACGTTTCATGTTTTTATGTTTAACCGGGCATATCTCACCAAATTCTCCTTTAAGTGACTCATTTGTGTGGCACGAGAGGTATGAGCGGCGTTCTTCAGCTGAATAAAATAAAGCAGTTTAAACCTCAGAGCAGTTTTATTTGTTATATGGATAGAAAATAGAAAGACACAGACGTGGACGCTCTGTGCACAGCACTGTCAGTCCTTATATCTTGTTCAGATGATGGCAGGAAACATCATCATGACAGCAAATGAGAAGATTCACCGCACACGAGAGGGCTGAATGACTT